>NC_030682.2:146404440-146704440 GCF_000004195.4 Xenopus tropicalis | reverse complement strand
AGTGCAATGCATTGTGGGTTATGTAGTTCCTACATGCTGTCTGTAAGCTGTGGGGAAGTTGTTTCAATTTGTAACATCAATGTTTTAGTCCCTCCTCCCCTGCCAGGATTTCAAATGATGCAGAAAGAGAAGAACTGTTTTGCAGGTGGATTTCAGCATATAAAAATGGGATTTAATTCCTACTTGGAAGGAACAGATTACAGTGATAGGGATATTAGGGGTTTCTGTGTTGTGGGGGGCTCTTTAACAAGTTTAGATATGGAAGCCGGAGTTCCCAGAGTTTAATGATTTCCCTTCCAGCCATCACACTGCGCTAATAGAAAGCCATTCCCATGGTGAGCAGGCCGGTTAGTCGCTGACACATTGCTCTCCCTGGGGATGTAGTTCTTAAAAGTAGGGCAGCCGCGCTCATAGGGTAACTGGTAACTTCCATTAATAAACAGTGCTGTGCGCCAATGCAGAGTGATACTGAGTACTGTGTGCCGACAGTATAGGCCCAAAATTAAAATATAATATACAGATGAATGTTCCCCCTAATAAAGTCTCCAAGGAGTTGCCCAAGGCTGCAGGCTGGGCTCGTTGAACTGTAATGTGACTGTAATAGTCTCTTTCCCAACAGGTAATGAATTGCAAGACGTGCGGCTCTTCCCTTTCCCCTCGCGGCAGAGCCGTATAAATAAGATAGCCAGGCCAATTAGTGGTGTCCGATAGGGGAACATTATCTGAGTCGGTGGGATAATTCCTCCAGTAACAGCAGCCGGGGCTAAATGGAGTTGAAAGCTCAGATCTCCCCGGGGAGCCCAGGGCACCTTGCTTTGTAGAGCAGAAACTTTCCATTAGCGAAGTTTTTATTGGATGCTAATCTTTATTTTCTCAGCGCGCGTGGTGCTACATGCTAATTGCCTCGCTACGGCCACATCCTCCTCTCTGTGCATTCAATATGGCCGCACTCTGGTTCCCAACCAAACCCTCATGTCTGTGTGTGCTCACAAATCTGATTGGTTGTCTAACTTGCAGCTCAATCTGTGATTGGGCAGTTTTAGGGATATGAAATGCCGTTGGATTTTTGGAGGTTGACTCGAGGGCCAAACAATCGGATCTTTACATGCATGACTGCCTTTACACTTGATCATTAGTTGCTGTTATTCATTGATCCCCAACCAGTGGCTCAGGGCAACATGTTGCTCCCCAACCCCTTGGGTGTTGCTCTCAGTGCCCCCAAACCAGGGAGTTATTTTTGAATTCCTGACTTGGGGGCAAGTTTTGGTTGAATAAAAACAAGGTTTCCTACCAAATAAAGCCCCTGTAAGCTGATAGTGTGCATAGAGACCCCTAATAGCCAATCACAGCCCTTATTTGGCTCCTCCATGAACTTTTATGATTCTCGTGTTGCTCCCCAAGTCTTTTTACAAGACTGTGGCTCACAAGTAAGAAAGGTTGGGGATCCCTGCTGTTATTTCTCTGATGCTGCTGAGCTACAGTATGTATCAAAATAGCACTGTTTAGAAGACCTGGGCCAGAAGGAATGAAGGAAAAGGAAATAAGTAAGACTCTATATCATTAGCACTGGTGGCATTTGTCTTCATTATGTGAGCCGGCTGGGATCCTTATGCAGTGTGGCAGTTAGTGAGTACTGCGGAATCCGGATATGAAAGGGTTTGCCCCCCTGTATCCATGTAAGCAGCCCCACAGCGGGGCGAGAGAGCCAAACATTATTGGACACCGATCTGGCCTCCGGCCACGCTTGGACAACATGTGTTCCGATCATCCAGAGCGTAACGGAACAACTGCTGCTAGATTAATCCTGCCACAATTCCACATCCCTCCCTCTTACTCAGCTAGATTGTAAGCTCTTTCGCTTAGAGCCTTATACCGTTCTTTTTGTCCAGAATGTTAAAGGGATGCTGCCATGATATTTATGGGGTACTTTTTATTTCTAAATGACACTGTTACACAGCAAATAATTCCCTCTGCCATTTAACCTTTTATTCTTGTACCAACAAATGTATTTGTAGCTGTAATATTGGTGTGTAGGCGCCATCTCAGTGCCTTGTGCCTGAGTCTGAGCTTTCAGCCAGCGCTACACATTAGAACTGCTTTCAGCTAACCTATTGTTTCTCCTACTCCCATGTAACTGGAGGAGTCCCAAGCCGGACTTGGATTTCTTACTATTGAGTGCTATTCTGATACCTACTGGGAGCTGCTATCTTGCTCCCTTCCCATTGTTCTGCTGATCGCTGCTGGGGGGGAGGGGGGGGGAGGGGGGGGGATATCACTCCAACTTGCAGCGCAGCAGTAAAGTGTGACTGAAGTTTATCAGAGTACAGGTCACATGGCCTTAGATCTGCTGATGGCACTAACTACAGTGCAGTAAAGCAAAGTTAATTAGCCAAATGTCTTGTTCTGCAGCACTGTACCATTATAGAGTGTACTTACTGAATATGGGGGGCATTTACAAGGATTTTGCTCCTTTAAATCCATTAAAGGGGCAGTTCACCTTTAACTAACTTTTAGTATGTTATAGACCTGTATGACCTATTCTAAGCGATAGTTTTCAAATTATTTTCCGACTCTTCTGACTTAAGTTTTTACATAGGGGTCACTGACCCCTGCAGTGAAAAAACTATTGCTCTATGAGGAGCTATTGCTATTGTTACTTTTTGTAACTTAATTTTCTGTTCAATCCCTCTACTATTCATAGAACAGTCTCTCATCCACGCCACTCCCTGGTTGCTAAGGTAACTTGGACCCTAGCAACCAAATAACTGCTCAAACGCCAAGCTGGAGAGCTCCTGAACAGAAAATGAAATAACTAAAAAACTACGAATATTACAAAATGAAGACCAATTGCAAATTGTTTTCGAATATTACTCTCTACATCATACTAAAAGTTAACTCACAAGTTTGTTTTTATACCCTTGGGCACTGTCATTTATTCTTGTTAATGTTGACAAGACTAAAAATCCTGCCCAATGGGTATATACACAGAGTTAGGTATGTGGTACGGTTGTGTAGATTTGCTGGGAGTTGTAGTTCAGTAGTACAGGCTACATTTTATTTCATTACCAGGAGCCCTGTCTTCCCCATTTGCAGGATTTTACTATATATATATATATTTATTATATAATATGTTGCTAGTATAAGTATGCAAACGGGTCTGTGGTGCCGCTAGATGAAGGGATGATGCGCTGCTGTCGGACATGTTGGAGCTGTGCTGGAAGCTGATGCTTTGTGACTCCCCGTGCCAGATGTATAAATAGCTCTCTCTGATCCCAAAAGCTTGTTGTGTTTCCGGCTGTGTCGGTGCCCCTTCTGCAGGGCGCGTGCCATCAAAGCCCGACACGGATTTATTTACACAGAGGAGAATAATGCAGGCTGCTATGGGGGTCTCTGTGCCAGCAGGGCAGGGGCACGAGGGTGCTGGGTGCATGACATCAGCCTTGGCACCCCGGGATGAGACAATGTTAATCGTCTGCCAACGCCATTAGAGATTTGCTCTTCCGAGCGGAACTGTTATCTCTGCTCGTACAGAGGGTTTCTGGGAGCCCAAATCCCCTGTGCGCTCGCTGCATTCCCAATCAGCCTAATGTCCCACTCTCCTGCCAGCCGGTATATAGGCACGGGTTCATGTAAGGACTCTACTCTGTCAGCACTTTCATGTGCCCCTCGGGGGGCTCACACTCAGTGCCAGTTAGAGAGAGATTTAGGGAGAATGCCTGTTTTACCCTTCTGTATACACCTGAAAGCCTAGCTATGGGGCCAGCACTGATCAGGAGGTGCCTTAGTGTACAGTATGACGGTACAGCTTATTGTGTGCCCAGAGCATTCCTTCTCTGTATATTTGTATTTATACATATGGGTAGGGGGTGCCATAGTGTTTCCCTTAGACAGTACAGTATGGGGGTACAGCTTATTGTGTGCCCAGAACATTCCTTCTCTGTATATTTGTATTTATACATATGGGTAGGGGGTGCCATAGTGTTTCCCTTAGACAGTACAGTATGACGGTACAGCTTATTGTGTGCCCAGAGCATTCCTTCTCTGTATATTTGTATTTATACATATGGGTAGGGGGTGCCATAGTGTTTCCCTTAGACAGTACAGTATGGGGGTACAGCTTATTGTGTGCCCAGAGCATTCCTTCTCTGTATATTTGTATTTATACATATGGGTAGGGGGTGCCATAGTGTTTCCCTTAGACAGTACAGTATGGGGGTACAGCTTATTGTGTGCCCAGAACATTCCTTCTCTGTATATTTGTATTTATACATATGGGTAGGAGGTGCCATAGTGTTTCCCTTAGACAGTACAGTATGGGGGTACAGCTTATTGTGTGCCCAGAACATTCCCTCTCTGTATATTTGTATTTATACATATGGGTAGGGGGTGCCATAGTGTTTCCCTTAGACAGTACAGTATGGGGGTACAGCTTATTGTGTGCCCAGAACATTACTATATATTTATATGGGTGGTTGCTTTCATGTGGGCCGTACAAGAAATGCTTGTACACACAGTGGGGGTCATTTATAAACACTGGGCAAATTTGCACCTAAGCACTAACCTATAGCAACCAATCAGGGCAATCCCTTTTTCAAACAGCTGAAGGTTAAACAATGAAAGCAAACATCTAATTGGTTGCTGTGAGTTATTTGCCAGGTGCAAATTTGCCCAGTGATTATAAATTACCCCCACTGTGGGTACAAGCATTTCTTCTCCGTATATATTTGTATTTCCACATAGGCCATAGTGCTATCTATTTATGCTAGGTATAACAATAGCAGAAATCTATCTGTGGAAATGGCCAAGCAGGATGGCAGCTCCTGGGTATGTGCAGATAAATTTATTTATGAGTTTTCTTTTAACTACTTGGATGCCACATTTCCATTATGGAACTGATGCCCGTTATTTACCCCCTTAAACGGGTTGTTTGCATTTGAGTTAACTTTTAGTGTCATTGTTAGTATTATTATTTTTAGTATGATGTAGAGAGTAATATTCTGAGACAGTTTGTAATTGGTCTTTATTTTTTATTTGTAGTTTTTTTTAATCATTGAAATTTTTGTTGAGCAGCTCTCCAGTTTGGAGTTTCAACAGCTATCTTGTTGCCAGGGTCCGAATTACCTAAGCAACCAGGGAGTGGTTTGAAATATATATATATATATATATATATATATATATATATATATATATATATATATATATATATATATATATATATATATATATATATATATATATATATATATATATAGGAGAGGGGCTGAATAGAAACACTTGTTATATAAAGAAACAATAACGGTATTTGGCAGGGCTCAGATTTTGCTAAATCCACGGTCCTGGCCAAACCGAATCCTAATTAGCATGTGCTAATTAGTATTTGGAAGGGTTAATGTCACTGCATAAATACGGAAGTATAACATTTTAAACCTTTCAAATCCTAATTAAGCTGATTTGGTTCGGTATTCGGCTGAATCCCTTAATATGGATTCGGGGATTCGGCCGAACCCCCTGGGTTCAGTGCATCCCAATAAAAACAATAGCCTCACAGAACAACAGCATTTTAGCTGCTGGGGTCAGTGACCCCCATTTGAAAGGTGCAAATAATTTGAAAACGATATTAAATAAATAATGAAGACCAATTGAAAAAAAAATTCTCCTTGTCTGCAATAGAACAGAGAAAGGGAATTGCTCTATTTTGGTGCCGACCGGCAGCTCTCTCTGATCTGTGCCACGTGTTGGCCTATAACGTCGGCACGGCCCAGTTCAAAGGGGCAACTGGAAGCCCCAGCATGTGGGGCATTTATGGAGGCACTCCAGCTTGCACGTTACATGGCACTAAATACCAGTGAGGAACGAGATGGACACTGCGCCCCGTGGCACGGAATGGGTAAGGCCTGTTATTGCACTTATCATACTGAAATAAACTGGTGTTTTTATGCCTCTTATAATTGCCCCTCTTGTACTTACATAGTGAGAATATCCTTGTAGCAGAATCTGCCCTGGGCTGGCGCTCAGCTTTGTGTAAACTCCCCGCAGTGGGCACCCTTCTAGAACCGTAAAAGCAGCATACTGAGTTTATTAAAGGACAAGTCAACCCAAAATATAATTTTTTGCCTAATAAAAGAAAACAGAATTCTAAGCAACTTTGCATTATATGTTTATGTTTTCTGTTATTGGGCAAACAATTATTTTTGGTATTTACCTTCCCTTTCTGTGCATACTTAGGGCCCGGTATTTAAATTATTTCTGATTTTACGTTGATTTGTGCTGTATTAATGCCTCTCTGTGCTCAGTGTGTAAGGCAATTGCTGCACAGGGTACTAAGCAGATTTCTGTTTAATCAGCCCCCTGTGTGTTTGTGGGGGTGGGGGGGTTGCATACGATGTGTGTATCCCTGACCCGCTCTGGGTGCCCCAATATGCTCAGGGCTGTCACAGGCTGTTGAGCACAGACCTTTCAAGTTACGGGCCCCAGCTGGTGCATTATGGTCTCTATGCCCCTGGGACGCAATGGCTCCATGCTGAGAAGCCCCACTTTAGCCCTGGGCTACAATACGGACAGATAATAACAGTACATTAAAGGCTGGATTCCTTGCATGGTCCCTTATTGGATCCAATTAAAGGGTTAGTTGTTACAGTTCCACGCAGTCATTTTGTTACAATGTCTGATCATCGCAGACGGCAAGTGGTGTTTGGAAAACTCCGTATAGGTACGGGACCCCTTACCCAGAATGCTCGGGACCTGGGGTTTTCTGGATAAGGAGTCTTTACGTAATTTGGATCTCCATGCCTTTAGTCCATCGTAAAATCATTTAAACATGATTAAACCCAATAGGATTGTTCTGCCCCAATAAGGGGTAATTATATCTTAGTTGGGATCAAGTACAGGTACTGTTTTATTATTACAGAGAAAAGGGAATCATTTAACCATTAAATAAACCCAATAGGGCTGTTCTGCCCCCAATAAGGGGTAATTATATCTTAGTTGGGATCAAGTACAGGTACTGTTTTATTATTACAGAGAAAAGGGAATCATTTAACCATGAAATAAACCCAATAGGGCTGTTCTGCCCCAATAAGGGGTAATTATATCTTAGTTGGGATCAAGTACAGATACTGTTTTATTATTACAGAGAAAAGGGAATCATTTAACCATTAAATAAACCCAATAGGGCTGTTCTGCCCTCAATAAGGGGTAATTATATCTTAGTTGGGATCAAGTACAGATACTGTTTTATTATTACAGAGAAAAGGGAATCATTTAACCATTAAATAAACCCAATAGGGCTGTTCTGCCCCCAATAAGGGGTAATTATATCTTAGTTGGGATCAAGTACAGGTACTGTTTTATTATTACAGAGAAAAGGGAATCATTTAACCATTAAATAAACCCAATAGGGCTGTTCTGCCCCCAATAAGAGGTGATTATATCTTAGTTGGGATCAAGTACAGGTACTGTTTTATTATTACAGCGAAAAGGGAATCATTTAACCATGAAATAAACCCAATAGGGCTGTTCTGCCCCCAATAAGGGGTAATTATATCTTAGTTGGGATCAAGTACAGGTACTGTTTTATTATTACAGAGAAAAGGGAATCATTTAACCATTAAATAAACCCAATAGGGCTGTTCTGCCCCAATAAGGGGTAATTATATCTTAGTTGGGATCAAGTACAGGTACTGTTTTATTATTACAGAGAAAAGGGAATCATTTAACCATTAAATAAACCCAATAGGGCTGTTCTGCCCCCAATAAGGGGTAATTATATCTTAGTTGGGATCAAGTACAGGTACTGTTTTATTATCACAGAGTTAAAGGAAATCATTTGTTAAAAATCAAAATTATTTGCTTAAAATGGAGACTATGGCAGACAGCCTTTCCGTAATTCGGGAACTTTCTGGATAACTGGTTTCCGGATAACAGATCCCATACCTGTACAGTGATTCTCCCCTGGGTGATGTCTGACTCATATCATTTATGAAACTACACCTCCCACAATGCCCGTCTGCCTGCATTATAGTTATATGCAACAGCAGTGGGGGAGGCCAATTACGTATTGCCAAACTCGAGGGGTTAAACTAATTACCATACCGTAGTGCAAGTGTGCAAATTGGTAATGGTGCATTTTGAGAGGCAGTGTGAAAAGCAGCAGAGCAGCCTCCCCTCCAAGATTTATTGTATGGTGGGCAACCACACTCAGCCCTCTCCCATCTGGCCGCTCTGAGGGGGCTTCTCACTGAAAGCAAAGAGCCTCGCCGGCTGACGGATGTCTTTTGTGTGCACATCCCAGTTTGGGCTGCACCGGAGACAATAGCCTTCTGATTCGGAGGGGTTTGGGAAGCGGCTGGCTTGACACCGGGGGCCTTATTTTTATTTTTTAACTTCCTGGAGTAAAGCAGAGCTTTCTAAATGCCAGCGAAGCCTCTGGATTGTGAAGACAGGAGTCGGAGCAACCGGGCATTGCTGGAGATATTCCTGAAGAGACGGCAGCACATGGAAAGGCCTCCCTACGGTATGTGCTGCTGCATAGGCTGCTCTCCTCCCGCTGTCACAATGGAGTCCTACAGTGCCGTCACTTTAACTGCCACTTACTGCAGTGCCACATTGTAACTGCCGCTCTTACTTTATACAGCGGGTAGTTATTGGTTCCTCCATAGTGTAATTCACTGTTAATGAATACGCAGGGGATGGTGTTATATATAAATGTACCTTTAGTATCTGACTGGGGTAATTTCAGCAACTGTGCAGTTGGTCTTTGTTTATTTCTTTTTGTGATTGTTGGAGGATTTGTGAAAGTAATACTGACATATTTATTTAGAACATGGGGGTCGTGACATGGCCTGATGCGCATATATAGAACATGTTATCCGCAGGAGGGGAGAACCTGAAACTGCCCCCTGAATGGGGGAATGTTTGGGCTTAAAGGGTTCTGCTGTTAGGTGTTTGCCTCTCTAGGGCTGGGGAGGCAGCGAAGGCTTCCTGGAGCTCATCTGTTGGCTGAAATATATGCCCTGGGTGACACACACACACACTGACTGCTTCATTGAAATAGAGGCAGCCATATAGGGGGACATTGCACAGCAGACTATTTGTTCATCATGGAAAAATTGTATATTTGCAATTTTTGTATTTTTTTTTTTTTACTTGTTGGTGTTACTTGCCCTTTAAAGCATAATGCAGCTGATTTATGATTCTATACGTTGTATTGCTCCTTATTGATTTTATTGGCATTCCTTGGGCATGTAGGTGCCCTTGTGTCATTCAGCACCCATGTTTGTAAGTGAGCCCTGATATCTGATATCCTGATATCCGGAACTTTCTCTGGGATTTCCCTGCCCGCCTCTTATTGAGAGAAAAGCCCTAATGTCTGTGGCTAATGGCTAAATAAGTGCTTTACTTGCCCATCAATCCAACCATTAGACCTTTCCCCCATCTAAATGCACATTATCACTATTATGCACTATTATGTGTGCACCGTGCACTTCCTGCACTTCATCTTATTGCTTCCCTTTCTGTCAATACATCAAATAACGGCAGTCCTGTACTACTGATTCCCCTCCCTTTGTATCGTGTTTATATATATATATATATATATATATATATATATATATATATATATATATATACAAAAACAAAAGAGGAGCACACCCTATAACTAAAGCAAATGCCCTTGGTGCTGGTCAAACAATTTTGGTAGACAGACAGAGTACCGCACACAAAGGGACTTTATATAGAAAACAAAAATATTTATTGAAAAAAATCCAAATTTTTTTCAATAAATATTTTTGTTTTCTATATAAAGTCCCTTTGTGTGCGGTACTCTGTCTGTCATATATATATATATATATATCTTTACTTTCCATTCTTCATTCTCCTTTCTTAATTTAAAGTGAAACTCTACCTCCTAAAAAAATTGTATGTTTCAAAAAAGTATCTTTCACAAATACACACATACACCTTGCTGCGGAGACCAATGTTTGCTTGTTATCCCACCATGTTCTCTGGTTCTGACTCGTGAAACAATGTAGCAGATGCCAGTTCTACTGCAGGTGTGTTTGTCAGCCGGCTTCCGCTACATTGGTTTAATTCATAACCAACAGTGCAGAGAACATTATCAGCCAGACAGAAACTGCTTTCAGCGGCAATTACATTTAGACAAAATGAGAAATTAATGTGTATAAGAATGTGTATACGATTTTTAATATGCAGAAAACAGTTTGCAGGGTAGAGTTACCCTTTAAAGGAAACCTGCCCATGTTTAAGTCTTTATTTCGAGTTTGAAGTGAACATAAGGACAAACTGAAGCTCGTGTCAATCTGTAGCAGAATTATATAAAGATATAATATTAAAATTCATGAGGCAACGACTAATGAGGTCCCTCTTATATTTGTATCTCATTATGAAACAAGCTAATTAATTGCACATTAGTTTGGCTGCAGTTGGGGCCTGTGTATTAAACTTATTCTAAATAATGGGCTTTGTTTAACACTATAGTTATATTTGTGCCGGAGCTGCCATATTGATCGTTCCCACAGGGTTTCCGTGTTTTGCCCAATCTGATCAATGTATTTAGGCCTTATTTGCATTTGTTTATTAAATCCTGTCTTCTGAATGAGAGAGATAACCCTCCCCACTCTCCGTATCTATTATCCCTGTGTCGATGACAATAAAGTGCTAAAGGCCCTGGGCAGCTTCGGGAGAAATAATGCTCATTCTTATAATCTCTTGCTCCCATAGGTGCCATTTGCTTTTTTTTTAGGGCCACAGGGGATGCTGGGTGTTTAGCTGTATGGCAGCTGCAATTTGCTCTGTGTGTGTTAAAGGAACAGTAAAACCAAAAAATGAAAGTGTATCAATAATATATTACATACTATATCCTGCACAGGTAAAAGCTGTGTGTTTGCTACTATCGTTTATATAAACAAAACTGCTGTGTAGCCATAGGGGTAGCTGTTCAAATTGAAAAGTCCCAGGTTACATAGCAGATAAGCTCTGTAGAATACAATGGGAATCTACAGAGTGTATCAGTGATCTGCTATGTAACCTGGGACTTTTCTCCTGCCCCCGGGGCTACACATTATCTTTATACAAACAATAGTAGGGTTTGTGTAGCAAACACACAACAGTACATTGTATTTTAAAGGGGCGGTTCACCTTTAGGCTAACTTTTAGTATGTAATAGAATGGCTGTTTCTAAGCAGCTTTTCAATTGGTCTTCATTATTTATTTGTTATACTTTTTGAATTATTTGCCGCCTTCTCCCAACTTTTTGCAGTTTTTAAATGGGGGGGGGGGGTCACTTACCCCGGCAGCCAGAAACTATTACTCTGTGAGGCTCCAGTTTTATTGTTTTTGTTACTTTTTGTAACTTTATTTTCAGATAGCTGCTGAAACCCCAAACTGGAGAGCTCCTGAACTGAAAATAACTATACAAAAAATAAAGACCAATTGCAAATTTTCTCAGAATATCACTCTCTCCATCATACTAAAAGTTAACCCAAAGGTGTAAGTGCATGTATGTACATGTGTGATATTAAGAGATATCATTGTGCCAACAATAGGTTAATTCCCGGCTCGGCCGCATCCCTCGTGGGGGGATCAGGTAGTTGTTCCTTTTGTCTGTGCTCATTGGTGATTAAGTGTCTCGCACCCCAGAGAGCCATTGTTTGGAGCTGTTCCATGGGGTAGATGGGAGTTTGAGTGGCTTTTGTCTGTACTGGGGGTGGATAAGAGACATTTACTGGTCACAGAGTGATAACAAACTGTCAGTAGCCAGGCGGCAGCTGCTGCTCACTGACATCTGAACTGCTGACATGTGGGACGCCTGTGCCCCCCCACGCTTCTTTTGTTGCCTCTTTCCTTCGGGCCCCACTGTGTGTCATTTCCAAAGCAAAGTCAGCTGTCATTTTGCATGTAATATGTGTCTGCGCGGTCATATGCTACATGCACATGAGATTAAAGGCAACAATAAAATTGAATTGTGGGGAAAAAAATAGCAGCTTTCCAGAATTTATTTTACTTAATAAACTGCTATTGAAGCGGTATTTGTTATTTTATGCTCTGGTGGTTCTGACTTCTGAGACAATGTAGCAGAAGCCAGTTGGTTTAGAAATGATAAAGAACGCAAAGCTGACTTCTGCCATATTTGTGTCTCGGAGAGAAAGTGATCCATACCCACCCTCATAAACTCACAAACCCCCAATCTGCGCAGCCAAGCATGGGCTGGCAATCTGTGGGTTCTGGCAAATGCCAGAGGGGCTTCTGTTCGATGCCACAGACTATTTATTGGGGGCTGTTTGGGTCTCTGTGTACATGGAGTGCCAGGGCCTCTGTTGAATCCACATTTGGGTCTGTGCCTATTTCTGACAGCGCCGGAGGGGAGAATGAAATCCAGTAGGAGTGTGTTGGGGGGAGAGTTATGCCCACAACCTGCCTGTTACCCCATTTCAGGGGCAATTTGTCCATATATGATGTTCCGCTGGCTGGCACATACCCTTAAACAGTGTCGAACTGGGGGCAGCAGCCCACCGGAGCCCCTGCACCTCCTAAACACCCTCCCATCCGACCCCCTCCACCAAGTGCACATAATTTAAACTTACCTTTGTTGGTGGAGGGAGAGCGGGGGAGCACCCAGCGGGGATGGGGGTCAGGGCCGGCGGGACCCACTGGGCTTTTTCCTGGTGCCCCGGCGGCCCAGTCCGACCCTGCCCTTGAACATACAAGCTTACATACATTCACACATGTACACCCCATGCATACGCGCCACCCATCACTGGAGGAGGGAAGGAAGGCTGGAGGGACAGCGCTAGGGGGAGAGTCAGGCCACAAGCTGCCTATTTCCTTACAGTAGCCGCTATCTGATCCTCTTGCACTTCCCCTGAATCCTGTTCCATTGTTTAGCGCAGGACACTTCCTCCTCCATTGCCTTCTCCTGATACAGAGATTTCCTTCCTCCCCCAACCTGCAGGGAACACTTTCCCTTTATTCTCTCTGCCACCCAAACTGTCAATCATTTTATCTCATTTCATTCTGGCTCCCGGATAAAACCCCCTCGATTCTCACTCGCACTTTTCCGAGCAAGATGTTACAGTGATAATTAGAGCAAGGTTAATTGGTTAACGGAGTGTTAATTGGCATCTTGGTGCCTTGGCCAGGTGATTCTCATGGTGATTCTCATGGCTGAACGTGCAGATTGGGCTCCAGCCTTTATGCTGAGCTGTTTCATTAACGTTTGTTTACTGTCTGGGGGCTGAGTGCGTAAATATCAGTGCGGCTATACGGTTTGGGGGGGGGCACCACAAATGTCACTGCAAAAAGGTTTTACAAGTTTCTGTAAGATTTGGTGCTGTATAATGGTTCAAAACTACTGCAGGAATGCTGACATTTTCCATTGAATTTATTATATAATATATGTCATATATATTGTTCTGTTTCATATTAGTGCCAGCGTTTTGGGTTTTGGGATGTGCTATACATCTATAATGTTTCAAGCCGTTCTGATAGAGCTCAGTAATTCCCTATAGGGCAGTGATCCCCAAACTACATGCTGCCCCCAACCCCTTGGGTGTTGCTCTCAGTGCCCCCAAACCAGGGATTTATTTTTGAATTCCTGACTTGGGGGCAAGTTCTGGTTGAATAAAAACAAGATTTCCCACCAAATAAAGCCCCCTGTAAGCTGATAGGGTGCATAGAGGCTGCCTAATAGCCAATCACAGCCCTTATTTGGCTCCTCCATGAACTTTTATGGTGCTTGTGTTGCTCCCCAAGTCTTTTTACATTTGACTGTGGCTCCCGAGTAAGAAAGGTTGGGGATCCCTGCTATAGGGTATAGAGGTATAGCATGTGGGGGTCTCCATACGGAATCAGCAACTACTATTGGTGGCGTGGCTAAATGTCTGTATAGATAATGCTCCACACGAGTATCTAATAACAATGCACCCCCCCTTATTATATAATGTGGCAATAACTTCTTGGTGAATGTTTATATTGTTATAGTTTACAACAGGGGTTACATTATTCCCTATATTATATCTGAGAGCAAAGAAGGTGTGGAGGTTATCTCAGTACGGAGACCTGTTTCTATGCCCAGACACAGTAGGAACCACAGCCCCTACATATGTGGGTAACTTCCCGGTTCTTTTCTAACCCCCCTCCCCCCATTTGTAATTTTTCCTTAGGGTTTGTCCCTATTTGGAATAGATTTTCGCTTTACCTATTGATAAAAGTGCCCTCTTTTTGACCCCATTGTTAATAATTTATTATTCATTATTTATTCATTAATTTCTTCTTTTTTTTCATTTTGCAGATATTTCAAGGCTTTCGTTCCAATCAGGTAAGTGTTTTTGTTCTCTTTTTTTTTTCCCCTTTTTGTATTTTTGCAGTTTTACTTTTCATCACAGATTTCCCTGCCGTGGCTATGGGAATGTATAAACCAGCCTAAGCTACAGTCAGCTTATATGATGTTGTACAGTACAGATTTTCCCAACTGTAACTGACCAGGCCAGATGAGCCCCACACCACACAGAAACCCCTAATGTACATATATATATATATATATATATATATATATATATATATATATATATATATATATATATATATCTTTTCCTCCGAAAAGTAGGAATAAATACCATTTTTATATGCTGAAATCCAGCTACAAATCAGTTCTTCTCTTTCTGCATCATTTGAAATCCAGGCAGGGGAGGAGGGACTAAAATACTGATGTTACAAACTGTAACAACTTCCCCACAGCTTACAGACAGCATGCAGGAACTACATAACCCACAATGCATTGCACTGGGATGTTCCTTTCCTTATTGACATCACGTGTGCAGCAGGGGATTGTGGGATTGGGAGAATGCAGGCTGAAGGCAGGCGACTACTGCTACATTTATTTGAGTCCCAAAGTAGTCAGCCAGACCAGCAGGGAAACAGGGGGCGGGGCTTAGGGAACTGTTCCAAACCATATTATTACATTAAACATCATGAAAAGGCTGCAAAGGTGTAATATACATCATCAATTTTTTGGGTGGATATATAATAGGGGTGTGCAAGGTGCTTCCTTTGATATGGATCCAACCTAAAGAAAAGCAAAATGTTTATAGATTTATTTGCACCACTTTCCCCCTGAGGGGCAGGACACAGGCTCAGTCTTGCACTGGGAATGCCATTATCTCTTGGCGGGGGAATTGCTCTGCGAGGAGGTGAAATTTGTGAGAACCACTTCTGCATCTTAGGAACGGCTAGGAGAGGAATTTCTGCTGTATGTACTGTAGGATTAATAGTGGGACAATGATGGGTCAAGTCATGTACACTTAGGGGTGTATTTGTACCCCAAGACCACAAAATAAGGCTGTCTAGCAATTCATTTTATATTCACATTCAAAACCCATCAATAGAGCTTCTCCAGCAGAATCCAGCATTGTAATCTGTTTTTCCCATAGGGCTAGCCATATTCTTCATTTCCCAGGGTGCCACAGTCATGTGACCTGTGCCCTGATAAACTTCACTCACACTTTACTGCTGCGCTGCAAGTTGGAGTGGTATCCCCCCCCCCCCTCACCCCCAGCAGCCGATCAGCAGAACAATGGGAAGGGAGCAAGATAGCAGCTCCCAGTAGGTATCAGAATAGCACTCAATAGTAAGAAATCCAAGTCCGGCTTGGGACTCCTCCAGTTACATGGGAGTAGGAGAAACAATAGGTTAGCTGAAAGCAGTTCTAATGTGTAGCGCTGGCTGAAAGCTCAGACTCAGGCACACTTTACTGCTGCGCTGCAAGTTGGAGTGATATCCCCCCCACCCCCCCAGCAGCCGATCAGCAGAACAATGGGAAGGGAGCAAGATAGCAGCTCCCAGTAGGTATCAGAATAGCACTCAATAGTAAGAAATCCAAGTCCGGCTTGGGACTCCTCCAGTTACATGGGAGTAGGAGAAACAATAGGTTAGCTGAAAGCAGTTCTAATGTGTAGCGCTGGCTGAAAGCTCAGACTCAGGCACAATGCACTGAGATGGCGCCTACACACCAATATTACAGCTACAAATACATTTGTTGGTTCAAGAATAAAAGGTTAAATGGCAGAGGGAATTATTTGCTGTGTAACAGTGTCATTTAGAAATAAACACTACCCCATAGAAATCATTATGGCAGTGTCCCTTTAATGTAATGGGGATATATTTCTGTCCTGAGGTAAATTACCTTGGTTGCCTATATTTACACCCCTCTGGGTGTTTTTACCCCTAGGGGGGCCTGTTGTACTCCATTTGTAAACTCAAATCTCTGAAGAAAGCGGCTCGCAAAGCACCATGGTCAGCCAGAGAATGGATAAAACTCGAACTTTATTTACATTCTTAAAAACCCAGAACGCCTGACGCGTTTTGTGCGTGCCCGCACTTAATCATAGGCACGCCATAGGCACACCATGGTGCTTTGCGAGCCGCTTTCTTCAGAGATTTGAGTTTGCTCCCTTGGGCTACGGGTTCGGGGCTCCAAGCACCCGAACCAAATTTCGGCATCGGTGAGTGTGTGTATATTTATGTGATCTTCACTGCTTGTGTACTAACATTTGAAATATTTGGCGAGGGACCTGGGGTATTTACACCCAGGTCAATACCTATTTTAGGTAAAGATTTTTGTCTTTAACTCTGATCTCTTTTATAAATTGTCTAATTAAACTGTGTTAGCACACTATATATATATATATATATATATATATATATATATATATATATATATATATATATATATATATATATATATATATATATATATATATATATACATATATAAATTTTACTGAATTGGGTGTATTCTTTGAGGATTTAGGTACTCCATTTGTAGCTTACATTTTCTCAGCCCCACCCCCGTGCTGGGTTTCATGTTGTATTGAGAAGCAGTAACACGTGTTCATGTAATGCTCAATTCCCTTTGCTCATGGGGTCTCGGCTCACATGCGTGTTATTCCGTAGGCGCGTGAAGCCTTACGCTGCAGGGTTGGTACCAAATGCCCCGCTGGCACACAGATTGGGCGGGGATTTGCTTGGCTCATACCAAAGGGTAACTGATGTGGTTGTTGGCAGTACAGGATTAAAGGAAGATGCCTTGGGGATACGGGTGCTGTATCTGCTCTCAGTTCCCATTATCAGCATGTGAATGTGTCCTCACATGACATGAAAGGAAAGATAAATTGGGACCACTCGGTTCCCATGAAATGGCTCCAGCCTGTAATATTAATTCATGCATTTCATATTGTTTCTTTTTCTATATATCTTTATGATTAAGACCTCCCCCCATATTGGGAAGTGCCATAGTGTTTCCCTTAGACAGTACAGTATGGGGGTACAGCTTATTGTGTGCCCAGAACATTCCTTCTCTGTATATTTGTATTTATACATATGGGTAGGGGGTGCCATAGTGTTTCCCTTAGACAGTACAGTATGGGGGTACAGCTTATTGTGTGCCCAGAACATTCCTTCTCTGTATATTTGTATTTATACATATGGGTAGGGGGTGCCATAGTGTTTCCCTTAGACAGTACAGTATGGGGGTACAGCATATTGTGTATGTGCAGTGGGATGATCCCCCTGTAGGTGTGTATGTGACAGACTTCCTGTGAGAGCTTGTCTGCTTTGGTTGCCCAAATGGTGGTCTTAATCAGGACCTCCTGTCTAACAGTTGTCCTACACTTGGGCCCCATGCAGCTCTGATTGAGTGTGTCCCTTATCCATTGGGAATTTCTAAATGATCTCATCATATCTGTCAGCCCTAATTGGATATCAGCTAGGCAGGCCATTGTTTTGGCCCCTCACACATGCCAAAACTCATTGGAGTTGGCAAGTTGGCTACCATTTTTGCTCTGTGTCTGCCGTTTGTGGTCTATTTATAAGCTTAGGATTAGTTGTAAGAGGTCAAAATCTGCAAGACTAATGGAAGCAGAATTGGGGGGCACTGTGGGTTTCTACTCCCTCGTTCATTGAATTCCCCCAAATGTCATTTGAGTTTTAACGTTCCTGACCCAAAGGTGTACCCATCGCACTAGAGTCCCCCATTGGAACAACAGGCCGCCCTGGTAAAGTGTGTAAAGCAAGGGAAATTTCTCAGTCGGCTAATGAGTTTGTGGCTTAGTTTCCCTTTAGTGGTGACGCAATGGTTTGGGAGAAAGCAAATGTGTTTCTTTCCCACAGCAAAGTGATTATCGTGGGTTCAGGCAGCAACGGGCAAGTTCAACATCAAAGCGAGCGGGGGTGCACGCTATTCTTGTTGGCCATAAATGTTATGTGAATTCCAGACGCTCGGAAGCTTGCGCTCCAGGTCTGCGTGACCCTTCCTGGGTGTTCAGAGATCTTTTTGGGTAATGTGATACGTTTTGTTGCAGGGAACTGAGTTGCTTTTTTTTCTCTTGTACCAAAATGTATGGAGCCTTGAGGTTGAATCTGTTTGTCTTGCTAAAGACATAGGTTGGGAGACCCTCGCACTAACGTCACACCAAGTCAGCAGGAGTCCTTCTTATTTGACTTGGGCATCGGATTATTTCACTCTTTGCCAAACTTTGTTTGTTTGAAGCTCCTTCCTCGCTTTTTACAGCCTTAAAAATTCACCTTGGCTTCTGATCAGATATCAATTGGTCAGTAAGTATCGGGGATAACAATGACCTCCCCCAGCAGCCGTTATTGGCCCATGTGGGGCCAACTTCAGTCCAGGGCCAAACAATCACATTTAAGTGACAGGGATAGGAAAAGTTGGAGCGAGGGCCGCATCAATGAGCTGATGCCGCCCTGATCCGAAGAAAAATAATGCCCGTCCGATTGAAGTCTGGCCAATTTTAGGCCAGATATTGGTCAGGGAGGCCTATCAGAGGGGCCGAATCAGCAGCTGAAATCTGCCCGTGTATTAATTTTCGAATTTGTGAATTTTTCGAATTTCAAACTCAAAACAAACTCAAGTAAAACTCGTAAACTCAAACTGAACATATGGCTTAACTTTGCCTATGACAGTTCCCTTTGGCTTATGTCTAAGGGGGAGATTTATCAATGGTCGAATGTGGGTTTTTTTCTCAAGTTTTTTGGCACTTAAAAAACTGAAATTAGTGTTATGTTTCGAAAACTCGAATGTCTGGTATTTCTTAAGTGCAAAAAACCCAAAAACTTGAATGTAAAGGATTGTCATTTAAGGGTGAAGACACATGGAGATACTAGTAGCAAATACTTGTCATGGCTGATAAGACAGACAATGCTGATCATTTGCTGATAATTGTCTCTACGTGTGTTTAGCAGAGGCAACTCTCAGTATTGTCTATGGCAGGGGATTTCCTGGTGTTTAGTAGCTGTGACAAGTACCTGCAGCTAGTCGCTCCGTGTGTCTTCAACCTAAAATTGTCAACCTTGAAGTCAGAGGGAGTTGGCATAGGTAAAGTTAAGCCATATGTTCAATTCAAGTTTACAAGTTTTATTTGAGTTTGTTTCGAGTTTGAAACTCAAAAAATTGAGTATTCCACTTTAATAAGTGAGCATTCTATATACGAGTTTAATCGACTTAGAAAAACAAACTCGCATTCGCAAATTCAAAAATAATTAAGCCCCTTTAATGTGCATTGACAGTTTATAGCCACTTTGCTCATAAGTGACTAGATAGGCCCTCTGCGCCCAGCCTTCCAGACCTCATGCATCAAACGCCCAGCAATAGAGCCGCACTCTCAGCCAATGTCTAATGGAAAAATATATATGGGGGGAGCACGAGACAAAATGCAAAATTGCTGCAAAAAAAGTGCTTTTATTTTTATGCCATACATGACATGTTTCGGGCCCCTTTCGTGCCCTTTATCTGCTCATAAGCCTGGGGGCTACTATATAGATCTGTATAGGGGTTATTAATTAACCGCAAGGTGCCCCTGACACTTGTGCGTGTGTATGAGCGAGGCTTATATGGGGGATTGGCAGTCAGTACTGGGGGGCAGTGAGTAAAGCAACCAGTTCCACTAAGGGACATTGGTAAGCTCATCAGGAGGGTAAGCCTTGCTGCCTTGAGGGGCTGGAGTCTTGTGTACAACTCGGGCACTATTTGCATGAAGCTTGGCTATTACATTTATGTAGATTTTCTCTGGAATTCTGTGCACCTAGGATCTTTCCTTAATTTGGAGCACCATACATTTACACTGCTAAAACCATTTATATATGTGATTCTGCTTTGATAAATTCAGACACATTGCTGACCATAGTTTGTGTGGCTGAGGCCCAGGGTGGCGGCTTCAGTTTTCAGTTGGGTAAGTTGAATATGGCAGCTGGGAGTTCAGCTTTAAATGGAATTTAGTATGTTGTATTCCAGCAACCTTTCAATTGGTCTTATTTGTTTTTGTATGCTTTTTTTTTTGTCATGCCTATTCAGGTCCTCCAACTGAAACTTATGAGTCAGTTTGTCGGGGTCGGTGACCCTGTCAACCAAAACCTGGGTTATGTTTTGTTTTTCATACGTTTTGTTGCTTACCTTTCTTTGCAGACTCTCTACCCCCATTTTGACTGCCAAGTTGCTGTGTGGTTGCTAAGGTAGTTTAAGCCCTAGCAAACAGACAGCAGTTGAAATACCAAGCCTGACAGCTGCAGAACAAAAAAGTAAATGACTTGGGACAATTATTATTAACATTTATTTATAAAGCGCCAACATATTCCACAGCGCTGTACAATAAGTGGGTTTCATACTTTGGACATACAGAGTAACATATAAAGCAATCAGTAACCGATACAAGAGGTGAAGTGAGCCCTGCCCCAAAGAGCTTACAATCTACAACTGCCTGTATCGAGCTGAGAGCTAATGTTAAGGTGAACTGAAGGTTTTGGCTCTTCAGGGAAGCTGAGAGCTATAGTTTAACAGCAGGGGACTGAGGTTTATGAAGGTGTTATAGGATTGTGTGATTCTTTGGATGCTGGGAGTTGTAGTTCAAGTGGGAGAGAAGCCCTATAGAAAGGGAATTCAATAAATGTTATAATGTTATAAATTCCCTCTGAAAAGTGTTAAAAGTTCAATCTGCAAATGTTGCATTTTCCCTGTGTGTATGAAAGAGTTAATTTTGCTGTTGTGAGTATCTGGGTCGGTTCATTCAGAACCATTTCCGACCCTGTGAATTAAAGCCATTGCCCCGGTGCCAGACCTGAATGGAAACCTGTTTGGTTGGCAGAGAGCGGCGGGTTCCCTGTGTCCGGGCTCAGCCAAGTTTGCTGTGTGTTTGGTAAACAGAGAGTGTAGGGTGCTATTAGCATATTAACAAGGTGCTCGCTAATAGCCTTCACTCTCGTCAGTGCCTCCTCCTCCTCCTCCTCCTCCCTCTCTCGCTCTGCCTCAGCCCGGCTGAATGAAGCCAGGAATTACAGGCACGGTCACGTTACTGCCTCTCTCCCCAGGAGAAACAAATAGGATGGTGTGTGTGTTTGCCGAGCCATGAGAAGATGGTGCCATTGGAAGGTAGCCTCAATGTGCCACGCTGAGCCAATGCGGGCAACCCTCCAGCAGGCTCCCAGCCCCCCAGCACTCAATTGGGACATTGTATCCGGGAAGCTGCCTTGATCCCCCCTCTCCCCGGCTCCGGTGTGTGTATGTGGTTGGAAGGGGCAGGCCGGCTGGGCCCGGAGCGGCCAGGTGCTGTCATCTTTATGGAGAAGAGCGGATGCAGTCCCTTCCCGATCTGCTGGGCCAAAGGTACCCCTTTCCTTCTCCCCTCCAGTCTGGTAGCTCATTACCACTGCCTGCCCAAAGTCATTCTGCTTGTTAACCCCTAGCATGCCTTGATCTTGGTGTAAACCTTCTTCCCAGCTTATGGGTAGGCACCCTCAACCTCAACATCACAACTGTTACTGATATTTATGCTTTATTGATCCAGTGGGGATCGTGGGAATTGTAGTTTTAACAACTCTAAATTGCCCATTCCCCCCCCACTAATTCTGCTGTGGAATTGGGGAAGTAGATGTCAGAGGTTTCCCCCTGGGAGCAGAAGAGTTAATGCAGTGGCTGCAGGTAGAGAGGCACAGGGGGGGTTAGTAGTAACCTCTGCTGTCAACATGTCCATCTGCGCAGGAAAACTTGCTGTGACACGTAGCCCCCGGCCCCTCTGGGTCTTTGGGAAGGACCTTCTCTGGGCTGGGGGGTAACAAAGGGCAAGTAAATACCGGCATATTAATATATTGCTGTTGTGACAGAGGCGCACTTTAGTGACAGATGTGACAGCGTTCAGGTCACTCCCACTAACAGTATGTCACATATAAACTGATGTCACGGGTCATTTGGCCGGACAAGTAGAATGATTTGCGGGGGGGTTGGGGGTGGCAGTGGTGTGCCTGCGTCTGTACCCGCACCGTCACATTGCTGTATGGAGACTGAGCTACAAACCCTCCTTATTGTGAGTCCAGTGGGATAGAATGCTGTGTGCAATCATAGCCGCTGTTGGCTCCATCCCTACCAGCTGATCTGCCCAAATATCATGCTAGCAGCACATTGGGGGGGGTGACAGATGCCCGCTGGTGTAATACCCAGGCAAGGAGATTTGCTGGCTGATCCCCCGTTTCACTGGCCATCTGCACGTTCCTAAAGGCAACATTAATTAAATTGACATCTCTGATTAGGGCACATATTCCCTTTATTCCCGGCCTCATTTCTGTCTGTTTAGTCTGATATTCCCTTTAAAACTAGACACAAAATCGGCTTGCTGAATGGCTAATTAGAAACTAGTGTAGAAGCAAACGACGTGGTTGCACTAAATCCGGTGCAGTCTGCAGCGTGACTCGACCTGCCGGTTTGCCAGACAGGATGTATGGGCATTGCATAATCACCCTGCAACGTTGCCTTGGCACACTTGCTAGTGAAACATCCCAAGAGGGCATGCTGGGAAATGTAGTGCATATGAAGGGCTGCCAGGGGAGTTATTCCTGCAAATGGCACTGAATGTTCCAGCTGTCCCCAGGCAGGAGCGTTACAGGAGATATAACGGAGATTTGTGGCCGATTTGTAAACAATAACAAGGGCCCCGGTGTGTTTCTGCATGAAGCCAAGTGCTTTCTGGGGGCCCCGGGGCTCCTGCTGCTTCAGCATTTGATATTCAGCAAGCGTTTAATCCACCTGTTGTCAGATCCTGAAACCCTACACCGGGGGGTAGGCTGCTTCCCGTCCTGCCCCGCTGCTGCTGCTGCTGGCATGCCACATCTCCGGGCTATTCATGGCCCAGCGCAGGTAGGTCCCACAGCATGACAAGGCACTCTCTCCCTTGTTTAAAGGTCAACTTGTGTAACCCATTTCCTCTCCCAGTATCTTCCTGCTCTACCCATGTGCCTGTAAGATAAATCACTTGTGTGTCAGAATTAAAGTTTTATTGACTTTCCGTGAAGCAGATTTTTTGTGCTTTCTACTGCGGTGGAACTCGGGGGTTAACTGACCCCCTTTTTCTTTTTAAGGGCTATGCCCACAGGGGGCCACACTGTAATGTCAGTCGCAGATAAGATTCCATGCTAATGGGTATGCTACCCACAGAACCACACTGAAATACCAAACACTAAGGGCTCTGGCACACGGGGGAGATTAGTCGCCCGCGATTAACTCCCTGTTCGCGGGCGACTAATCTCCCCGAGTTGCCTACCCCTGCCATCCCACCGGCAAACATGTAAGTCGCCGGCGGGATGGCAGACGCGGCGGGGCGATTTCCGGAAATCGCCGAAAAAGACTCGCGAGTCTTTTTCGGCGATTTGAGCGAAATCGCGCCGCCGCATGTGCCATCCCGCCGGCGACTTACATGTTTGCCGGTGGGATGGCAGGGGTAGGCAACTCGGGGAGATTAGTCGCCCGCGAACAGGGAGTTAATCGCGGGCGACTAATCTCCCCCGTGTGCCAGAGCCCTAAGTGTCCGTTAACTCCTGCATTACTGTGCTGCGGGAAGCACTGAGGGTGAAGACACACGGAGCTACTTGGTAGCAGTTACTTGTCACGGCTACTAAACACCAGAAAATCCCCTGCCATAGACAATACGTAGAGACAGTTATCAGTAAATGATCAGCATTGTCTATTTTTGTAGCTGTGACAAGTAGCTGCTACTAGTAGCTCTGTGTCTCTGCTCTGAGATACACACAGGTACTAGTAGCAGCAACTTGTCTGGGCTACTAAAAAGACAATGCTGATCATTTACTGATAACTGTCTGTGTGTTTCAGCAGAGGCAATTCTCAGTATTGTCTATGGCAGGGTATTTTCTGGAGTTTATTAGCCTTAAGGGCTCTGGCACACGGGGAGACTAGTCGCCCGCAATAAATCTCCCTTGTCGTGGGCGACTAATCTCCCCAAAATGCCATCCCACTGGCAAGAATGTAAATCACCGGTGGGATGGCATACGCAGGCGCCGCGATTTCCCAGAAATCGTGGAAGTTGCCTTGTGGCGCCGCGTATGCCATCCCACTGGCGATTTTCATTCTTGCGGTGGGATGACATTTTGGGGAGATTAGTCGCCCGCTACAAGGGAGATTTATTGCGGGCGACTAGTCTAACAAAGTAGCTGCTATCAGTAGCTCTGTGTGTCTTCACCCTAAAAGCCATTGCAGGGAATTCAATTGAATACAACAGTGTGTGGGAATGAGACGTTCTAGCTGGCCCCACCTGTATCTGTAGGGCCCACTGGCCAGGGACTAGATTCTGGTGGGGGGGGGGGGGTCTGTATTTCATATCTGAAGCCCCAGCTTTATATCTGCCCATGGGTAGCTAGCTAATTGGAGGGCCAGTTCACAAAACTGCACTAGGTACACCTGATTAACAAGAACAGCTTAATTAGTCGTAACGGCCAATCTGCAGTTTGCTCTAAAAAGTTAACAGCGGTAAGACTGATGAGAGCTGCATTATGATTGGTCGCTGCAAGTTACTTGAATACACTCTATACCTCCCCCTTTTTCCCTTTAGCAGCACCCCCCTCCCATATCATGTAGAAAAGGTGCCTGGTCAGTATAAATCACTGCACCCTGTAACGTGCATCTTAATGAAGCGGTAATTAATTGCGCAGCATGTGGATTGTATTTGTGTCCGGCTGCAGTGGATTCACCCATAGTGCAGAATTAGTGTGCAACGCGGGTTCTACAATGGCGGCATTTTGCGGGGCAGGTTGGGTTTCGGGGTTACATCTCCGCTGTGCCACCCTGGCACTTACCTCTGTGTTTGCTTTGCTGTGTGATGGTTCTTTCCCTACAGCACACACACAGAAACCCAAATGCTGCTCCATTGATTGCATTGCAGTCTGCAGCATGCACCCTCATTACTGCTAATTAACCATCCAACAAGTTGCATTTATGTGAGTTCAGATTTAAAGGCTACACCAAGCCCTCTGACTGCATTTCGTGTTCATTCTATCGCTGCCGCCATTATTGTACTTCCTGTGTGTCCCAGACCAGAACAATATGGGACCCATAGCCAAGGAGCCGCACCCCATGGGATTTCACTCCAGGGCTTGTAAGTCAGACATCTGTACAGTGTGCAACTGTATTCCATTGTATCCAGTGTGTTCCTGAGTCCCCATGCTCCACTGAGCAACAATCCCAGCATCCTCTTACACATAGTCCAGGGCAATGCATGCTGGGAGTTTTACATACCTTCTTAAGAGGACCCACGTGACGAATGACAGTTGTAGTTCTGCAACGGCAGAAGCTTCTAGTTATCAATCACTTTAACAGGGGCAATGGGGGTAGCTGCCCTGCCCAGAAATGAACCCGACTCCAAGCCCAGAATCTGTTTAAATGATACTACTTTTTAGTTAGCATTCCATGTAGATACATTCTGCATGGCTGCACAAATCGCAGTGCAGGCTGCACCTACTTTAATTGCTTATTGCCCATGCAGGAAGCCTTAGATGAGGTTGAGTTTCAGTACCAAAGAAAATAAATGCTGAAAGCCATTGCTTATTTTTATGGGCAAGTGGCTGTTTCTTATAGTGGCCTGCTGGGAGCTGGGGGGGTCACAAACCTATTACAGCAGTGAGGCCGGGCCGTTGGCTATAAAAAGAAAATAGCCTACCCTGTGGAAAGTGCGGCAATAGCGGTATTGTGTGGTTCGTTAGCTTCGTTTGCTAATTAACGCTAGTGCTAAGCAGTGCTCTCCCCTAATTGGCATGCTTTGGAACTCTTTCCTGATTAATGGCTATAGTAATCCTGCCTAATGGTAATAGGGGGCCCGACCCCATGAATGCACCTAATCCCTCAGCAGCATTCTGCTACATTGTTCCTTTCTAGTGCAGTGTGGGGTAGTTACACTGTGTCATGAGGGAATTTGCCCTTGGCTTAGACCAAAATGTACATTTGGAGTATATTTACCCCCCCTTCCAGGCAACACATTGGCTAAGGGGTGCAAAAAGGGAAAAACATCCCTTATTTTTGGGGGAGCACTGAGCCCTTACACACTGTTTTGTGTGGGGTTCATTTTGATTGGACCCACCTAGTATTACATTATGGGAGAAATAAGCTACTGCTAAGGTCACTATAATCACTGGGGGCCGGATTGGCACCCCCTCCCCAGGTGACTAACCTTTTCTTTTAAAGGAACAGTAACAAAAAAAAAAATAAAATGTATCAAAGTAATTCAAATATAATGTACTGTTGCCCTGCACTGGTAAAAGTTGTGTGTTTGCTTTTAAAACTCAAAAGCCATTCAAGCTGGAAAAAGGGGAAAGGCACAGGTTACATAGCAGATAACAGATAAAATGACACTGTACTCTACAGAGCTTATCTGTTATCTACTAGGTAACCTGTGCCTTTTCCCCTTTTTTCAGGTTGAACGGCTGCCCCCGGGGCTACACAGCGGGGTATTTATATAAACTATAGTAGGGTTTCTGTAGCAAACACCCCAGCTGTACCAGTACAGGAATGGCTGCCCCCGGGGCTACACAGCGGGGTATTTATATAAACTATAGTAGGGTTTCTGTAGCAAACACCCCAGCTGTACCAGTGCAGGAATGGCTGCCCCCGCGGCTACACAGCGGGGTATTTATATAAACTATAGTAGGGTTTCTGTAGCAAACACCCCAGCTGTACCAGTACAGGAATGGCTGCCCCCGGGGCTACACAGCGGGGTATTTATATAAACTATAGTAGGGTTTCTGTAGCAAACACCCCAGCTGTACCAGTGCAGGAATGGCTGCCCCCGGGGCTACACAGCGGGGTATTTATATAAACTATAGTAGGTTTTCTGTAGCAAACACCCCAGCTGTACCGGTGCAGGAATGGCTGCCCCCGGGGCTACACAGCAGGGTATTTATATAAACTATAGTAGGGTTTCTGTAGCAAACACCCCAGCTGTACCAGTGCAGGAATGGCTGCCCCCGGGGCTACACAGCGGGGTATTTATATAAACTATAGTAGGGTTTCTGAGGCAGACACACCAGTGCAGAGCAACCGTATATTATATTTTAACTTTGATACATATTCAGGTTTTGGTGGTACTATCCCTTTAAGGTATCACCAGGCAGGCTGTGTGATTGATTGACTTTAATGGATGTGTACTGGGGGCCACACTGTACGGTTGGTTTTCCATGGTGATGCTCATTCGGGTTGACAGCCAAAACAACTGGAACAGAAAGTTAGGGTTGTGGCCTATAGTGATGGTCCCCATTGCGTAGATACGGGAATCAATTAATGGAAACACACCGTACATACTGCTATAAAACGCGTAGGGTGAGTTAGTTGGTTACTATCTTACTCCATGACTTGGTTAGCTTCCCTTCAGATTGGCCGCTTACTTTGCATTCTTACTGGAAAAAGAGTTTGAGTATATTTGCAGCAATATCTCTCCCCGAGCCTTTGGTTAGGAATAACAGACCATAAAGGCGGTCGATATTGGTCCCTTAGACCAATTTGGCAGCTTATCTGCTTGTGTATGGGCACAAAACACGGGCCTGCCCGACCTATATCTGCCCTGAAATTGGCCACATCTCGATTAGGTTTGATTTTTCCGTCGGATCAGGGACCGCTTTGGCTCATTAATGGGGTCCCCAAGCCGACAGCGCCTATACCCGTCGTTCTGATTCAGTCTTTGCCCCCCAGGGCCAAACGATTGAATTAGCCCGATATCGCCCACCCATAGGTGGGGAACTTAGTGTGTATGGACACCTTTAGGCAGGGCCAGGGCTTATTATTAGTGCAGCCACCAAAGAAGCCCATATTATATTGTTTTTTTATATTATAATATTATATTTATATTATATTTGTGTTGTTTCTTTGGGACCCAATCTGATAACAGAGGCTATTTGTTAGCAGCTTTTCTATCAAATGAGGACATTTCTGTGCTTCTTGGTTAATAAAATAACTGATATATGATAATTGGGCAATGCTGTAACGGAATTCAGATGGCATCTTGTTCCAGCTGCTGGTATTTGAATACAGTGGGATTATACAGAGCTGGGATGGACCCCTGTATCGGGCAACAAATTCATCATCTAGATACGGGGTGTGGGGGCAAATACAGAGCTTCCAAAGGGGTCACAGCCAAATATGTGGGTTTTTTAAAAATTATTTTCCTGTGCTGATCCGATTACCATCTGATTGCTTGGGATCCCTGACCCTAGCAACAAGAAAGCAAATTGTAGGTTATATATTGCTTTTTGTTGAGTTCTGGCCTGATTATTGCAATAAAAGGGATCTCCCGCACCTCCCAAGCCCTTGTAAAGAATTTTAAACTCATTCAACTCCTGCCCCAGTTATGTCTTAGCATTTATTCTTTCTAATAACTCGGAGCGCCGGTGACCCCGAACGATCTGCTGAGAGCAGACTGGCCCGTTTCCCAGTAGAATAATGTGGGCAGGCACAGCCAGGCTTCGGTGGCACCATGAATGTAATGAGGAGCTAAATCTTTTCCTTAGGCAAATGCATTTTGTTTGTAAATAATTAAATAATAGAGACTTTCTTTTAGGCGCTTATTCCCTTGTTACCCTTTTATTTATGAAAGTGTCTGTGCAGCCCCCCCCAACGCTGAATTCCACTGTGTATAATTTACTGTACCGCCAATCCCCAGAGACTGCGTGCTGCTTACTTACCCTTTAAACAACCCAGAAACCCAAATTTGGGTTAGAAATGTCCTTTTCTACTGATTTTCCTTCTCAGGCTGGTTCCTTCCCACCGGTACCACTGACTGCTCCCCCTTGGCACCTTGGAATAATTGATGACTCCCCTATTAAAGGGGTAGCTCACCTTAAAAAATAAGTAATGCAAATTAAGAATAACAATAAAATTGTAGCCTCACAGAACAGTAGTTTTTGAAATGGAAGCTGGAATGATCCAGAAGATGAAGGCAAATAACTCAAAAACTATATAAAATAAAAACCAATTGCTTAGAATTGGCCATTTTATAACCTACTAAAGGTTAACATAAAGGTGAACTGCCCCTTTAATAACTTTACTAACTTGTTGGCAGCATATAGCTAAATGAGATCTGCATATTAAAGGGAAAGTAAAGCCCCATGGCGAGTTGCAGTGCAATAATACTGATAAAATGAGTGAGAGAATGTTTTTAAACTGTGTCTGTATTCCTTTAATGCCTTCTGACTGGCTCTCTGAGGCTTAGTACCGTTTAACTTGACCTTTAAATCTGATCATCATCTTCTGGCTTTGGCTAATTTAGTGTATCTATTTATCTTCCCTGTGTGCATTAATATAGGCCTTGGGCAGGTGATGATTATTCTAATTTTGTATAGTGGGTCCGACCCCCACCCTCCACTAAGATTTCCAAGGTCTCTCTCCCCTCCTGCAGCCTTTCCCTTCTATCAGCCCCCAGTTTAGCGTTGCTATAGCTCTCCAGCCACGCTCGCCAAGGGCCCCGGCTCTACCTTTTGTAAAGTGGAGTTCATTAGAGTCCTTTGTTTTCTGCACAGGATACAGGGTGCTCGGGCAGGGAATGAGGAGTGTATGTGCCGGCAGGAACCAGCGGTGAGATACACTGTAATGCTGCCCAGGGAAAGTGATGGGCACTTAATTACACTGTACATTGTTTTTCTTATGTTTCCTCTATAGGCACATAGGGTAACTAAATTGCCCAGTGTTGGCCAGCCCATGCCAGTGAGGGGCTAGCCAGGATAAAAGATGGCCATACATTATAAGATCCATTTAAATGACCGGATCGCAACAACAGGGAGACAGGCTGCGGGGCAAAGACCGCAACAACAAGACAATGCATTCCTGGGCCTGGTGGTAAAATCAAACATACTGATCAATATCTGCCCAATTCTTAGCCAGATATCAATTTGGTAGGCCCGTAGGGGGGCATACACAGGCAGATAAAGTTGGCCATACACGTTAAGGTGACCATACACGAGGTCGCCAAGTGAGCGGATCTTCTCCTGGTATCTCCACCTACGTGTGGGTGATATTGGGAGAATTTAGGCTAATTCAGTAATTTGGCCCCAGGGCCAGAATAGGCGCAGTCGGGCCGATTACATTTTTTAACCTGCCCGAACGATCGGTTGGGTCAGGCCCGTTGTTTGTGCCCATACATGGGCCGGTAAGCTGCCGAGTCAGTCTAAGGGACCGATATCGGCAGCTAGAAACGGCCCGTGCCAAATTGGTTAGAAGGGCCCCAATCAGTAGTTTAAAAATGCCAATAATGACCACCTTAAGTTAACCTGTTAGTCCAGCCCTGTAAGTAGTTACCACCCTAGGGATGAAGACACATGGAGCTACTTAGTAGCAGCTACTTGTCAGAGCTACTAAATGTCAGAAAAACACTTTGCCATAGACAATACTGAGAATTGCCTCAGTAAATGATCAGCAGTCTATTTTAGTAGCCACAGCAAGTAGCTGCTACTAGTAGCTCCGTGTGTCTTCACCCTAAAGCCATGGCCAAATGGGAGACTGTCTCTCTCTTGCACTCTCTTGTTCCTCTCAGCCTGCAGGCAGGCAGTCAGTTGGAAGCACTTCCACTCACCGGCTGCCTTCTCCCAGCAGCCCTCGCCCCCCAGCAAATGCTCGGCTACCAGTCCCCTTTCCCTAACACTGGCCATAGTGAAGCTGCCCATACACACAAGGAGCTTTGCCTGTCTCATCTACATTTTGGGCCAAGGTGTAATTATTATCATGTAATTATGTGGCTGCCAGGCCTACAAATGAATTGGAAGGGGTCGTGTTGGCAGCGTATATGGCCTCAGTATTGCGGGGCAGGCAGTCACATACTAGATGCACATCAGGGTTCTTCTGGGAAATACGGCAATAACAATAGAACTAACACATTGCATGTGATTTGAGCCTGTATTATACGTTTTCTAAGCATTTCCCCCTAAAGCTGCTATCTGTACGTACGTATGGGGGGCTGTAGCTATCGGAGGTGTTTTGCTCTGTAAATCAAGTTGTTAATCTCTTGCGGCTCCAGAGCTTTTGAAGTACAACTCCCAGCAGGCCTCGAGTAGGAAAGAGAAAATGGGAAAGATTATTCCCTACATGCTGTCTTGGCACTTTCAGATCACTCACACACGCACTATTTATTGCAGTAACCCCCTCTATCACCTCCTACAACATCAGTGCATGTATACAGTATATATATATATGTGTATTTAACTACTGAATTCAATGTAATGAAGTGATTCATCTGTTCAAGCTCATTTTCTGGGCTAATTCTAAAAATCCACTTATTTTTTCCAAAACAAACTTAGCTGCCGTTCACCACAAAGAAAGCTGTAATTCTAAAGCCCCAAAGTCCCCTGTTTTATTGTGCGGGATGTGTGCATGATGTGCCTGAAATCACTGCTCCTATTGGCTGTAGGCACAAGGCTTGGTTACCTGCCCGGTGCGTACATCTACCCTGCAGAACCCGCCATTGGCATAAACGCCTCTCTTCCCCATTGGGGGTCATCTGGAAATTCTAAGTATTTTAAAGGGTAAATAAGATGCAGGGAAGCCAATGGGGTTGTAGCTTGGTATTTAGTGGGTGCTGCTTTGGTTCCCAATGGGGTTGTAGCTTGGTATTTAGTGGGTGCTGCTTTGGTTCCTTCAGTGAGTTGTGTTTTAATTTTTTTCATCTGATTCTCTTGCTAAATTAAAGGGGTGGTTTTCAAATGGGGGTCACTGACCCCAGCAGCCAAAAACTATTGCTCTGTGAGGCTCCAGTTTTGTTACTTTTTATTATCTATCTTTATCTGGCTATTGTGATACTAATATCTACAGTTAGTATTAGTGGTTGTATATATAGTTTACGTATGAGAGTGTATAGATTGGTTAGTATAGGGTGTGGGTGCTGGGTTTACTTGGAAGGGTTGAACTTGATGGACTCTGGTCATTTTTCAACCCTATGTAACTATGTAACTATCTTTTTATTGAGGCCTATCTCTATTTATATTCCAGTCTCTCAGGCAGACAGGCAGGCAAGTGCCAGAGGTGCTGCTGTTAAGGTCCCCATACATGGGCCGATTCTAGCTGCCGATATGGGTCCCTTAGACTGATTCGGCAGCTAATCGGCCCGTGTATGGGCACTACCGACGCACCTGCACGACCCATATCTGGCCTGAAATCGGGCAGATCTCGATCGGGCAGGTTAAAAAATCTAGTCAGATCGGGTACCACAATGGCTCGTTGATGCGGTCCCCGGCCCGACTTTTCCTATACCTGTCGTTATTATTCGATTGTTTGGCCCCAGGGCCAATACCCGTATGTGGGGATATCGGGAAAAGATCCGTTTGCTTGCTGACATCGCCAAGCGAGCGGATCGGCCCGTGTATGGGGACCTTTAGATGCCATACAGTCACTATAATATAATTAATCCTTATTGGAGGCAAAACAATGCTATTGGGTTTAATGTTTTTATTATTTTTTTTCTTAGAGTTAAGGTATGGAGATACAAATTACAGAAAGAACCCTTTCCAGAAAACCCTGGTTCCAGCCATTCTGGATAACAGGTCCCATACCTGTATTATTTATCCGGGAAATAGAGAAACACATTCTCCATGCTGGGTTTAAACTGGAAACACTGGGACACTTTATCTTTGATGACATTTAAAGGCACAGCGCATGATTATGTACTACATATATTGTGTTTCTCTCATTGAGTTCATTTCCAGCTTTTATGGCTCACAACTTATTATACACGCTTAACTTTCCCTTGCAAGGTCACTGGGCAGACCCCATAATGGTTTCCATGGCTGTCTGCTCGTTACTCTCCTTACTTGTATTAATACCTGCCAGTCGATTCCTGGCCCTAGGAATTATGGGAGGGGGAGTAATGCAGAGAGCAGTGTATGTGCCTAAATAATCCCAAGGCTTTAGGAAATCGGCGTATTGTGTGCACAAATCCTCGTTCTCATGACAACAGATCAGCGACCCATAGTGTTAATGTTTTTCGACCTGTGACCCAATTTCTTTTCCCTTTGGGGGTTAGCAGCGTGTTTGTTTCTGTGCCCCGCTCTTTGTTTCACTAACGTAAGGATAATATAGATTTACATTGCACTCTATAAAAGCGCAACTGAAATATGGTACTATTGAAACATTGCTTAGCGTATATCCCATCTGTCAGGACACTGATTCTCCATTATTTAACTACACAAACTTTGTGTAGCCTTGTGCCTTTATTTGGTCACAGAACCCCTCAGTGACTTCTAATATCCTTATCATTTACAGTAGGGGGTACATTATCCCTTATAATACATGAGTGATACTCAGAGTTCCCTGTATAACTCAGCCTGCAGCCTTGTGCCTTTATATGGGCACAGAACCCCTCAGTGACTGCTAATATCCTTATCATTTACAGTAGGGGGTACATTACAGTAGGGGATATATTACCCCCTTTAAAAAATGGGGGCATATGTCAATTATAACAATTGTTTTGTATATATATGTAATGAATGCATGTTGGAAAGTTGCTTAGAATATTTTTTTTTCTTTCATTAGGCAAAAATAAATAATAATAAAAAAAAAGTTCCTGTTTAAGAAGAGAGACTTAAACTCATAATCATTTGTTCTTGCTTTCTTATTGTGGGAATTAGGGATGCCCAAAATCCACTGTTTTCGGATTCGGCCGAATCCTTTGTAAAGGATTTGGTCGAATACCGAGCCAAATCTTAATTGAATCCTGGCCGAATCCCAAACTGAATCCTGGGCAGTATGGGCCACAGCAGACTCTGTTTAGCTTCATACAATTCCTATCTTACATATCTAATCCTATAATAACCCGACGCACTGATATAGTGATATAGTGATATAGGGATATACAGGGCCGCCATCAGGGGGGCACAGGGGGTACAGTCATCCTGGGCCCAGACGTTTCTAACTTTAAAGGGGGCCCGGCCGTGCTACAGTTCTTAGCTCGGGCCCCCTTTAATCGAGTCCGGGCCCTGTCACTACTGGCGACCGCTGCTATGTCCCGCTGCTCTCTGCTCCATCTGCGCTTATATAAGGTTGCGCCCCGTGCGTAGTGACATCACACGCACAGGGCGCAACCTTTATAAAAGCGCAGATGCTGCAGACAGCAGCGGGACATAGCGGTGGACATCAAGGAAGCCGGAGGAAGTAGCAGGGCTACCGGTGAGGAACTGAAGGATGCTTGGGGGAGCTGGAGGAAGCAGGAGGACACTGGGGGGGGGAACTGGAAGATTATGGGGGAGCTGAAGGATCTTTGGGGGTGGCTGGAGGAAGCAGGAGGACACTGGGGGGGGGACTGGAGGATGACGGGGGTGCTGAAGGATCTTTGGGGGGGGGGCTGGAGGAAGCAGGAGGACACTGGAGGGGGGAACTGGAGGATGCTTGGGGGGGCCCTGGAGAAAGCAGCAGTATGCTTGGGGGGGGGCTGGAGGAAGCAGAAGGACACGGAGGGTAACTGGAGGATGCTTGGGGGGCCTGGAGGAAGCAGGAGGACACTGGGGGGGGGGGGGAACTGGAGGATGCTTGGGGGGGCCCTGGAAAAAGCAGCCGTATGCTTGGGGGGCCCTGGAGGATGCTGGGGGGGAGCCGAAGGACACGGGAGGAAGCAGTAAGCAGCGGGGAGCTGGCCATAGTATGAATAATTTGGGGGAGGACCAACAATGTTTTAGGGGGGCCCTGGCTACCAATGTTTTAGGGGGCCCTGGCTACCAATGTCTGTGTGTACTTTGTATTGATGGGAGGGGTCACTGGGGGAGGGGCCATTGGGGGCGTGGGAGGGCCTAGAAAATTTAGTTGTGAGGGGCCCCGTGATTTCTGATGGCGGCCCTGGGGATATAATACTCAGCTGGTAAATGTGCTGTTAGAACTCTCCGTTTGTTTACAAGCAAACGTATATGCGATACTTCTAGCCCAGGGCGCATTCACAGATAAACACCTGTTTGTCTGGAGAAGTAGGGCAGCACCATGCAAATTACACCCGGAACCATTGTGACATGGCACAATAAAAGTCTGTTTTGGCAGGATACATGATAATGTAACACATAATTGCACGCTTCACCCATAATTGCGCAGTGAGTCCCAGGCTATAATTATACAAGTGTTGAATACAGAATCGAGAAGAATGCTGGTTCCTTTGCATGAACTGATGTCTGGAAACCCTCACAGATGGGTTTGAGTGTAACGGGGCTGGGGGTTCCATTGTTAGACTAACAGCTCCAGGGTCCCGAGCTGATCAGACAGTATTATATGGCGCAGGATAGTAATGATCCCTCCTTAAAGGAAAACTATACCCTCAAACAATGTAGGTCTTTATAAATATATATACTGTAGCATAAACAGCTCATATGTAAAACCCTGCTTCATCGAGATAAACCATTTTTATACAAATATACTTGTTTAGCAGTATGTGCCATTGGGTAATCCTAAATAGGAAACTGCCATTTTAAGTACTAAGGGCCGCCCCCTGGGATCATAGGAGTCACAGTGCACACAAACATGCTAGGCCCCATCAGCCAATGAATGGGCAGAGTTCTGCCTTTTGCTCCCACACTACTTCCTGTTACAGTTAGAGCTGGATCACTTCCTGTCTGCTGATCTCTGAGGGGGCACACAGCCCATCACTAAATGGCGGCTCAAGGGAAAGGGTGTAAAAGGGCAATATTTACTGATATATATATTCCAGTTTGGGGAGATTCTTTAATAGGCCACTTTACATAATAAAAACTTTGTTGATTAAGTTTTCATTCCAGACCTTGGTACAAAATGGCGATCTATTATGAACCTTTTGTTGTATGCGCCCAAAGAAGCCTTGTTCCCATTGGTTCAGCCATATCCTCTCCGAGCCATTGCTATTGGGTTATCAATGCAAAAGTGGCTTCAGTGGTGATTTTGCCCCCACCTAAGGAAGAGAACATCTATCCTCTTAAACATGAAGCTGTTGTGGCAGTAATCTTTTTTATTCACCCTAAAAATTAGCTTTCCTTCACGCTATAATGGCTAATTGCAGCCCAGCGCATAGAGATGCTATGGACATTAACCCCCACCATGGATAATGACTCCCCGGCAGCCCGGAGGTGACCCCTGGAAATGCAAAGCCATTAAGCAGCGCAAGATCATTCTCTGTCTTCACTTCATCTGTGTAATTTGTCATAAAAATGAGAGTATATTAAGATGATGCTGCATTTAAACCATTATGGCCTCCGTTTGTAATTAGCTCATTAATCCATTTGGTTTCAGGCCTTTTGCCGATGCGAAGGCAGAAATGGCAAAGGGGGTTATTAGATTATAGATGTGATTTATATAATCTATTGATTAGGGCTGTATGTAATAAGAGCTTGTAAGTTATGACTTTGCACCTAGGGAAGAGGTAGTTGTCTAACTACACAGCAGTGGGGCAGATTGGGGTACCCTGGGGTATGTATCTGTATAACACTGGCACCCAGTCTTTATGTACTGAGCCTTCGATTTAGCATGGGCTTTATGGGTGCAAACATAGGGGGCTGATTTCATTCCAGAACTCATAGACTAGAGTGAAATGCCCAGGACAAAGCAGAGGTTACAGAAGGATGTGGGGTGCTTAGAATAAAATACGTGTCTGGTGGCTCACTAGTCATTTTCCACATTGGCCCCTTCCTCTGGCTCCTGAATTTAATAGCGTGACACGCGGCTTATTCACACCAGCGAAGCACTCCCTTTTGTTTATTGGTGGGAGTGTGGGAAGAGCAGATTTATAGCATTGGCCTGTAATAATGTCAAAGAATGTAAAGTGACAGCAAGTGCCAATCCAATTAATCACTTCACTCTAAGGATTTGTGGCTTTGGCACAAGGTTTTACACCAGAAGCATCTGATATTTGTTAAAAAAAAGGAGAGAATAATGATTCCGATGATATCATAATGTATTTCTCAATAAATTAGCAAACATTGTCCCTCAGGGGCCACCATTAGAAACTCACTTGGCCTTCTGGGTTCTGCATGGGTAGGCCGTTAGGGGCATTCTGTGCTGGGTCCTTATTATTGGCTAATTGGGACTCGGGACTGAGGTAACCCTGCACCCAATTGCCCGAAGACCTTGCTTATTCCATGAAAGACTTCACCCATCTGGGCTTGAGGTTGGTTGGTTATAATACTGAATTTCAAGTTAAGGCTCCTGGCCAACCAATATACATTCTTGTCTTATTGTACAGCGCTGTGGAATATGTTGGCGCTTTATAAATAAATGTTACAAATAATAATAATATTATAGACTTAGTTGGGATCAAGTACAAGCTACTGCCATTTTATAACCGGAAAAGGAAATATTTAAAAATGTGAATTATTTGATTAAGAAGTTTTTTCTGTAATTTAGAACTTTCTGGATAAGGGGTTTCTGTATAACAGGTCCCATGCCTGTAGTTCCTTTCTCTGTTCCTAAACGGTTTTATTCCCAGTGTGTTGCCAAGACCCAACTAGGCCCTCGCATAGGCCCTAAAGTTATTCTTGCGGTTCTAGTGTTCTGCCTCATCATTGTGTTCCTTCCATGTAACATCTCGCTAGCACACTTTGTAGGTGCACGGAGGAGGACATGACGTGGGTACCTTTGGGGACTCTCATTGGGGATCATAAGGGCCCATTTCTATACCTTGTTCCTCTCTTAACTTGTTTTTTCAGACAGGTTTGTGAACCAGTAAGAATGATATTTCTGTTTAAAGTGCCATTAAAGAACAAGTCAACCTAAAATATACATTTTTGCCTAATAAAAGAAAACCTAATTCTAAGCAATATACATTCATTGCAAATGTGTAATAGTTTTTGATGTATTTGTGTATATAATTGTTATTAGAAGCAGTGTTTTCCAGTCCCTTTCTATTCTCTACCCTGGGGGCTCTGACTGAAACAATGTAACACAAGGCTGCAGCCTGACAGACCTGTCTCGCTGGGGGAGACTGATCTTTGCAACATTGTAACAACCAAGAGTTCAGCAAATGCTGCTTTCAATAGCAATTACATTTACTAATAACTTTTAAAGCACTAAACATTTCGAGAGCTGTGCCTACGGCAGCCAATTGGTTTCTCTTGGAAAGATGTTTTTTTTACTTTCTCAGAATTCTGTAGGTTTGTGCTGTTAGACAGATACTCGTACATCACATCGCGCTCCCCCTGCAGCCATTGCAGCACTTGTAAGGTGTCAGCCAGACTGATTGGGATTCTGCCTTCTCCAGCACAAATGACATATGGCACTGGCGTAGGGGTGAAACACCTCCCTCGTCCCAACGTTTGTACCCAGAAACCAATGGGGGATAAAGCTTGTAATGCTGATTATTAATCCATTCTGATGCAGACTGCACTGATTTCCAGTCTACGATGTAATGTGACTCTGAATTAAATAAACCTTGTATTGTAAATGTTCTTTAATTTATATAAACTATATAGCAGGGCTCTCCAAGTGGGAGGCCGTAGGATGGTTGTGGGTTTTTATGGAGGAGAAGGACTCTATAGACTTCATTGTATGACTTGTTCATTTGACTATAATCAATCCATTGAACATATATGTATATATTGAACAAAAATTGGCCCAGATCTTCCCTCTTAAAAGGTTGTGGGGTCTTCGGCTTGTACAGAAGCACAAAATAAAAAGTGTAGCAAGTCTTTGTTGAGCTTTAGTTCTCCTTTAGCCCCCCAGTCTGCAGACTCTTGCTGTGGGGCACTCACGCAGATTAGAGGGTTTCAGTCTGACCTGGGGGCATCGCTGCATGTATGTTACACCCGTGCTTTTATTTTGCCCCTTAGAATGCTCGGTGGGGCTGTTAGTACCCATAGGATGCCCAGGCAATGCCCACACTTGCTGGTTGGGAGCACTTTCCCTTTGCAGATCGCTCGTATGTCTTGCTCTGTGACCTGGATAGATTTCTGCATCAGTAAAGTGAGGTTAAACTTCTCAGAACAGAACTAGGCCGGGCCCCAAAAGAGCCGCTCCTTCTGAAAGTCTAATGAATCCTCTGCTTCCTGAGGAAATGTTCCCCGCTCCCCGCGGAGGCTTCTTAATTGTCTTAATCGGCCAGAATTTGCTTTTCTTCAGCCTCAGAACTGCTCGGCAATACTAAGCCATGCCATATATTGGATTTATCTCTTCTTTTTATAGCAGAAAGATAAATGCTTTTTTTTTTCCTGTGATCACTGCCATCATTCTGTAAGGAGATGTTCCAATAATCTAACGTTCCCAGTCAGAATATCTGTAACCAGGAATAATGTCCCTGGGGGCCACACTGTCCAGATGAACTTTACTTAAGTATCATCATTTATTACCTTGGAACTGGAAACAATCTGAGCCGCTTCACTAACGGATGTTTCCATTTATTTCTATTTTGATCATTCTCTGCCATTGTATCCTGCCTCTCCCCGACCTGAGTGTTAAACATGAGCCGACTGTCAGGGAAATGGGGAAATAATCCACAGTTTTCTTCTTTTAGCCTTGCTATTTTCCTTGGAAACTATTTTTAAAAAGGGTGTAAACCCAAAAGAAACATTTTACCTAAAAATGCTCTGCAACTTTCCAATTGTAGGGGTTTAACTTCCTCTGCTGGCTCAGAACGTCCCGGTTCTGTTACCTATGCCCTGTGGGAGGCAAGTCCCCCTTGTCGGCCCAGGAATACTAAACTTTCACCTTCAGTTTAACTTTTAGTATGAGAGCGCTATTCTGAGACATTTTGCAATTGGCCTTCATTTTTTATTATCGAGTTATTTAGCTTTTTGATCAGCTGCTCTCCATTTTGGAGTTTCAGCAGCTATCTGGTTGCCTCTCTCCAAATCACCCTAGCAACCAGGCAGTGGTTTTAATAAGAGCCTCACAAAGCAATAATGTTTTTGCAGTTGGGGTCAGTGACCTCCATTTGAAAGCTGGAAAGAGTTAGAAAAAGGAGGAGAAGGAAAATAATGCACCAGAGGTGGATAAACTCTGGTGCCTGTAAGCAGAGTGTGCCAGTATCAAGCTGAGCCCTAAAATAACCCAAGCCTTAGAGAAGCCGAAATTCGGGGACCCTTATAAATGAGGATCACTTAGGGAAATCCAACTCCTACATCCCAGGTGTGTAAGAGAATCGGGGCTAGTGAGAAAGAGCAGTCACGTGCTCCACCGAGGATAAGTAGTGGTGTTTATATTCCCTGAGTAGGGCTATTCTGTTGGAAGAACCACTGGCACCCTTTCTTTTGTCATACACAGTTTGTTAGGTTGTTATTGTTCATCTACATCCCCCTTTCATCTAAATACCTCTGGCAAGGGCCAATTTAAAGGAGAAGTAAAGCTTTATCAGAAAGGTCCATGGATTTCTTGTCTCCTTTTTTGTAAACATGATGTACAAGGTACAAAGTTTTAATATTACAGAGAAAAAGGAAATCCATTTCAAAATTTTGAATTTTTTGATTAAAATTAAGTCTGGGGGAAATGGCTTTCCCGTAATTTGGAGCTTTCTTGATAACAGATCCCATACCTGAAGCACCAACAAATACCAGCGTTCCTTTATGGCTCATTGCTGGTGTATTGCCTACAGCATTGCTGCTACTGGGGCAAGTTCCAGCCCAGTGAAACCTTTTGGCTGATTATTTGGCACTGTCAGAGTCCCGGCTACAATGTTTGTCTGCACATTTGCCTCCTGGTTGTGTTTGTTGGCAAATACCCGCTGTGTTGTGCCTTTGTGCAATATGGTACAACTGTTCCGTAGCTGCAGCCAAGTCCCTGTGCATTCTTATGGGTTTCTTCAGAAGATTTGTCTTAATTATGCAAGTAATATTCAAGGACTTGTGAATATAATGAATTATGATATTGGGAACCTGATCAGTGCCTGAATAGCCTCGTCTGTAGCAAGTGCAGGGGGCCCTAAATGTGCGTAGAGCTGATGTACACTCCCGTTGGTACAGCGCCTCCCTGCAAAGCAAATGCCGCAACACTAAATTTTTAATCAACCCTTCCGGCACCGAGCTTCTGCCCTCCAGCTTCTTCTGCAAACGCCTGGATTTAGAGGAGGCGGTGGAATCCCAAATCAGGAACGTGCATAGATTGCCACTCCTGGAGTTGCTGGACTACAACTCCCAGAATTACAGTTATTACACAGTGTGTCCCCTGCTCTTTTCTATGTTATTTCCCCCCCATACTGGCTCCTCTGGTGCTCAGACCCTTTATGCCTTGCCTTAAAAAGGAGTGAAGAGGTTGGTGAGATGCTGTCCATAGAGCTGGCCATACACAGGCAGATTTTAGCTGGTGATTCTGATCCTTCAGATCGATTCAGCCGCTTATCTGCCCGTGTATGGGCACCCCCAACAGGCTAGATCTCAATTGGGCAGGTTTGATTTACCCATTGGGTCGGGGACTGCATTGGCTCATTGATGCAATTCTCGCTCCGGAGGCCCATGTACCCGCTATTTTAATTCAGTCAGTTGGCCCTAGGGTCCAATATCACCCGTAGGTGCCCATATCGGGAGAATCCGCTTGTTTGACGACCTTTAGTGTAATGAAGCCATTTTGATCAGTAAAAAATAAAGAAGACTTCTCTTTAGAATTAATAAATGGGCAAAGCAATCTAGCTGTGTGAGACGGGGATTTATCAGCGATTGGTCTCCATGCTGTTTTTCAGCTCATATATATGATATATGTGAAAACGAGTTGAAATCTCCCAGATGGCAGTGGGATTTAGGAGCCGGCAGTAGATTAGAGGAGTAATCCTCGCCATAGATTTGGCTCCTCTTAAATTTATTTGCATTGAGCCGATAGCCGTGTAAATGCAGAGTCTCAGGCTGTGTAATTAACTCCGGATCTGCTCCATAAACCAAACGGCCATGGAAAGTGGAGCGTGGCACAGCTGTTTGTAAAAGTAATGCCGTCCTGCTCTGTGTATGTATGTATATGTACCAAAATGTGCTGTGTAGTTAACATAGTCTCTAATGGGCTGATGGTATATAGTGTAAATTCTAGCACCTGAGTTTCCGCAGGTTTGTTTCCTATGGCTGACTCTGTAACACCTGGGGGTCCCAGAACCGTTCCAATGCCAGGCAGGCTAGATGAACTAACACCCCCCCCATAGTTCCCTACTGTAGGGCAATAACCCTAACTGATAGCAGCCCCCCATAGTTCCCTCCTGTAGGGCAATAACCCTGACTGATAGCAGCCCCCCATAGTTCCCTACTGTAGGGCAATAACCCTGACTGATAGCAGCCCCCCATAGTTCCCTACTGTAGGGCAATAACCCTGACTAATAGCAGCCCCTCATAATTCCTTACTGTATGTGTGTATATCTTTATTTATAAAGTGCTACTTATGTACGCAGCGCTGCACAGTAGAATACATTAATACAAACGGGTTATATAGATAAATACAAGTATAACAATAAATACAGATAAATACAGTTGCAATAAGTTAAGAGTCAAAGACACAAGAGGATGGAGGTCCCTGCCCCGTAGAGCTTACAATCTATATGGGAGGGGTAACTAACAGACACAAATAGGCAAATGTAAGTGCTGTAGGTCACAGTGGGTGACACTACAATATAAGTGCTGTAGGTCACAGTGGGTGACACTACAATATAAGTGCCAGTTCCCAGATCAGGTGCTGGGTGAGTGCTCCAATAGGGAGTCTTTAAGTTTAGTTTTAAAAAGACTGAGGGAGGGCAATAAGCCTGTAAGTGCCAGTAATAATGGGAATTCAGCACCAAATGACCAAGCAGCACAATGGACCCAGTCTCGTGCCACGGAGTATTTCGTTATTTGCCGGTAGGACAAAGGCTTATTTATGGCAAGTGACGCCGTGCCAGAGAGAACCGTGGGAACAGTGTAGGATTGCCTTAACGCAAGTCACAACACAGCATTGTGATACACATTGTGATACGGCAGAACCGGCCTGGGGCAGTTACGGGGGCGACACCTTTGTGAGCAGTGAGTTACAGGGGCCTAGGGGAGGGCATCCTGCAGCACTGCTGCCCGGCTAAGGGTACTATCATAGCTGCATACATCAAGATCCAATGCACAGAATACAAAATGCCGCTACCTTTAGAAGTTTTAACCCTTGCGGTGCAGGAGGTGATTTCTAGGGGGGCAGGAGCTTAGGGGCTTAGTTTGGGGGCATACAGTTGGAATGAGTGCTATATAGTTATCTGGGTTTGAGTCTGTCGATTGGTTGTAGATATGGGGCATGTTTGATTATCCTGTTGGATTGGGGACTTTGGTCCAATGGCTCCTATACTTGTCATTCTATTTTAATTGTTTGGCCCTAGGGCCACAATGAATTAGCCTGATATTGGGCATATTGGGAGAAGGTCTCCTCACCAAACAAGCAGATCTTGACATATACGGCCACCGTAATGCTGTGATTGGTTAAATGTTTGTCAACCCTTGTGAACCTTGTGTTTAAAGGATCACTGGGTGGGCAAGTGTCCCTCTGTGGCCCATAACATCCCTTTCTCTGCATTGGTATTGGCACATATGGGTGGGAGCTGCCATATTGCCTTTCCTTTAGTCAGTACAGTATGACCATTCATTTCTGTGCCTCAACTTCTTGACTTTGTACATAGGCTGATAAATACAATGTACCACTAGGGTTGGTGGCTCGTTAGATATATCCTCTCCTCACATATTCCTGGGGTGGATATTCTGTGTTATAGAGAAGTTTTGCCTTTAGGCCCAAGGGTACCAGGTGTTACTGGATTCTGTTAGAGAGAGGCACCTGTTGGCCAGACTGTCTCCTATAGACTTTAATGGCAACCACCTGTCACGAGCGTTGACAGACAGGTACTGGGTTGAAAACACTTAAATATTTGTTTTTGGGCTAAGACCAGCCTGTTGCCAGCCGTTGCTATTCACTCCATAGGGTGTATTTCCCCTTTAATCATAAGCAGTTCCTTAGAGTCTGTATTTCCGACTTGCCAGCACAAAACCTGCATTTTCTGTCCGTTTTATTCTTTTGGCAGTATTTTAGTTTTTAGAATGTATTCATATTGTTTCTAAAATAAACCTGTGGGCGAATCTCCGGGCAAACTCCCAGCAAGCGGCGCCGCAGCCACTGACTTCCACTCCAGTTTCATGTGTCACGAACGATGTCCGTATGCGATAAGGGCTTCTTAAGCTTCCAATAAACATCTGTCGGGCAATAAAACGGAGGATTTCTGCAGCCTTTTAGCTTTATTTTAACCAGTATTATTATTATTATTAATGTGTATTGATAAAGCGCCAGCATATTCCACAGTGCTGTACAATAAGAGGGTTTATACATACAGAATTGCACACAAATTAGGGGAGCAGAAGATGTTTTTGGTTAGGGGGGTGGCAGGAGAGGGAGGATTTGTGGCACGTGTAGCGGAAATTTTTGGCCACGCCCACTTTCTGTGGTCAAAGAGAGCCCCCCTGAAGCCCACCCGTGTTGTCCCTCTCCCGCCCGAGCTGCCCACCCCTCTGCCTCCATTAACCGCAACTTCCAAAACCTGAGGCCTATGATACAAATAACATACAAAGCAACTGAAACAAGAGATGGAGGGTCCTGCCCAAAAGAGCTTGCAATCTTTAAAGAGAATGGGTTGATGTATTTGAGAAAATTTGAAGATTCCCTTAGTGGCACTGGCAATGCACAGAGATGCTGAAGGTCAGAATATAAGGAGCATCTCATATACAGGCCCCACCCACTTACCCATCATGCTGTTTCTGTGCGTCACATGGTATAACTAAAACAGTGAAGGCAAAAATATATAGAGCCCATTCTGTGCCAGACTACCCAGGTCTCTCCACTGTCTCACTAATGTTGTGGGGCCACTCTATTTGTACCAGGGGAGAAACGTCCAGTACCACCATTAATTGGGGGTCTATAAAGGAAACCCACATATGCTGCCGATTGCCCGGTATTCTGCCTGCCATGCTTGACACAGGCTTATTTTGGCACATTTCCCCTTAGGGGGGTTAATAGGAGCTGATATGTGATATCGGGAACAACAGCTGCTCTGCAAATAGCTCCGGCCCCCTGGGATCTGTCCCTGGCCCCATATAAAGGTTCCGTAAGGTCAGTCTGTGCTGCTAGGAGCCCAGGGGGGTTTCTCTTTCCTACAGGGGTTTCATTCACATCTTTATAGGCCATGGTCAGCTCTTCTGTTATTAAATGAGCTCTGAAGCTTATTTATCTCCTTATATATGGATAATAGGGGGTGAAACTAATTGTGTGCACAGAAACTACCCTTTTTCTGGATGTTTTCATGAACTCTTACAAGTGGGTGCTAGCATATTGCTTATGGCTTTGACCAAAGCATCGCTTTCTGTACGGAAAATGTATTAAGCACCTCCCATTGCCCCACCCCTATTTATACAGGGAAGGCCAGGGATGCACCGAATCCACTATTTTGGGATTCGCCCAACCCTGAATCCTTCACGAAAGGTATAGAATGCGGAAAAAGTTAAACATTTTTAACTTCTATGTTTATGTGGTGAAAAGGCATGTTTTACTGCCAATAGATTTGCCATATTAGTGCCACCTAGAACCCTATATTTATTCAGCAGAAAGCTTTACTATACCGGAGTAAAGAGCCCTAGAAGCTCCCTCTAATAACAGCTGCCATTTTAGCTTGGTCTTGATAGCTTCCTGTTGCAGTTAAAGTAGTTGGAAGCTCAGATCACACATTCCTAAGGGAGGGGGGAGTGAGTTCCAATGCATTCTTATAGGAGGGGGGAGCAGGAGAGGGGAGAGAACTGAGCAGACTCAAGCCCCAAACCTGAAGGAGTCCTAAAGGAGAGGAAGTCTGATACAGAAGAACATGTTTACAAAAAGGAGACAAGAAATCCTGTTTTTCTTTTGACAGAGGACTCTCTTTGTGAGTGCTTATGGCTGTATTTACAAAGACCTTTCTGATAAAGTGACTGAGTTTGTACCTTTCCTTCTCCTTTCGGCCAGGACCATGGAACCGAATCCTGAATTCCGTGCATCCCTATCAGGAACGCTTACTAGGGTATCCCTGAGTTGTTAGCCGAGCATGCTGGGAGCTGTAGTTGATATTACAGCCTATCAGCAGGCCCCATTCTGCTTATTTGCCTAAAGTTGATGCAGCACCCGTGGGTTTAATAAATACACACAGATTAAAAGTGATTTTGTCAATGCAGACGGCTTTTCAATTAGATCCGTAATCCCCGCGAGTGTCGGGCCGAGTGGAAGCGCAGCCCAAGGCGCAAATATTAAGGACTTATGGCGGCGTTTGGCTTCATTCCGCAGCCCGAGATGCAAATATTAAGGATTTATTGCCGCGTTCGGCTTTATTTCACAGCCCTCGCATTAATGAAGCCTGAATTTATGCAAAGGTTCCTGAAGTGGAAAATGGGATCCGCGGCGGCTGCGGCGGCGTAATTACAATTCGGTGTTGGAGCGGGGCGCGTGGTGTTTAGTCTTGCACTTGTCAAGATGATTTTGTTAGGGCGGGGGGGGGGGGGGTTGTGTGCCCTCGGCACGAGGCAAATAGCGCTGATTTCAATTATTCCGTTCACATGGCTCACATGGAATGAAGCTGATTAAAGGGGAAGTTTAACCTCACATCATTTCTAACAGAACCCAATGTAGAATGAGCTTTTCCACTTGCTTTCCTGTTTATAATTTTGAAAGATTTCCTAAAATGTACTTTTTAAACCATGAATTTGTTTTTTTTTCTGGCTACGTAAGTGGTTCACCTTCAACATTTAGTATGATATTGAATGGCATATTCTTATCAACATTTCAATTGGTCTTTATGTTTAATTTTTAATTATTTGCCTTCCTCTTCAGTTTTTAAATGGGGGGTCACTGACCCCGGCAGCCAAGAATACTGTTGCTTTGTGAGGCTACAATTTTATTGTTATTGTTAAATGTTATTACTCATTTTTCTAAGTACTGCTTAGTTGCTAGGTAAACTGGACTCTAGCAACCAGGTAGCTGCTGAAATTTCAAACTGGAGAGCTGCTTAGCCACGTGCTAAATAGTTCAAAATCAACCAATAATGTAAAATGTAGGCCAATTGAAAATTGTCTTAAGGTGACCATACACAGGCAGATTTAAGCTGCTTATCTGCCTGTGTATGGGGCCCTCCAACCGATATCTAGCCGAAAATCAGACAGGCTTGATTTTTCCCATCAGACCAAGGACTGCATTGGCTTTAACGGCATTGATGGGGTCCTCGCTCTGACTGCTTATATCCCCTTCATTGCAATGCGGTTGTGTGGCCCTAGGGCCAAATAATCACATTAGCACAATATCACCCAAGGTGGGCATATTGGGGGACGATTGCTTGTTTGATGAGGAGCAGATCTTATATTGTATGGCCATGTTTTGGATAGCACCTGTGTACATTGTACTGAAAGTCAATCTAAAGGTAAATATAAAACCACTATAGTGAATTAAACACATATGGGAATCCATTTTATTCTTTATTATCTACAATTTAGTTGCATTATTTTACCTTTTACCTTTGACCGTTGCCCCAAAAACCAATAAAGCATTTGCTGCCCAGACACACACAGGCTAGAGAATATCTGTTTGGGGCCTGTGTATATCCGCACGTGTACAGCTGCCCCTATAGATTGTATGAATGGGAATTTCCATTTTTTTCCCCCTCATTTTTCTGAGCCATAATGTAACTTGAGAGGGGGGGAGGGCGCCCCTAATCTGTATTGTATGAATAGTTACTGTGTCCTTGACTGACTCCTCATCCCTCTGTAAAATAACCCCCCCCCCCCATAACATAAGGAAAAGCATTTATAGAAGTAAATACATGTATCACTGTCTGTATTTATTCCTATACACAGCTTTTATCTCTCACGTGGCCACTCGCATTGCACTTTATTTCCTGTCAGTGTGTTCCTGGGGGTATTCAGTCATTTTCCTTAAAGGGGAACTGTTACCCTAAGAAATGTATTTGTAATAATTTTCTATTGTGTTTGTGAAGCAAAATAAAGTTTAATTACACTGTATAAATTATGCCAGTATCATGCCAATATCTTGGGTATGTGCCAGAATGGGGGACCTGATGCACTGGGTGCTACACTATTAGACTGAAGGAAGGGGAAATGAACGGAGAGTAGTGACATCTAGGAAATGCAGAATGGAAAGTGAAAGTAAACGTCTGCCCCGCCTCTAAGGGGCCGGCAATATATGATTGACAGCTGAGATTTTAAAATACCTTTTCTATCAGGTATGGATATTTTAATATAAAAAAAAAAATCAGCATTCACTTGCACTTGCCTGATCTTCCATATGCAGAGCGTTCACTATGCAGGTCTAATGGAGGGGATTATGGGTGGGTAAGGGCCATTATTTCCCACCAGAACACAGCGATCAAAAATATCCTGCATACAATAGGTATTCCCGTATCTGTCTGATATAAATTGTCTTCTCTTCTCTTGTAGAATATGACAGACACCTAGCATCCGGCAAGGCTATGGCTGCGGCTTACCTGGACCCAAACCTAAACCACACTCCGAGCACAAACGCCAAGTCCCGCCTAAGCACAGGCATGGAGCGCTCTCCAGGAGCCATCGAAAGAGTCTTAAGGGTCTTCCACTACTTTGAAAGCAACAATGAACCAACGACATGGTCTAGCAATATCCGACACGGGGACGCAACAGATGTCAGGGTCAGTATTTTCCTTCCTCAGTACAATGTGGCATTGCCAGACGCTGCAATTAGCTGGCTCTTATGCTTCTCCTCCATTTACAGCCCCTGCTTCTCGCTCATCTCCACAACATTTTCCTTCCATCCTCCATTATGATTTTAATGGGATGCTGTCATGATTTCTATGGGGTAGTTTTTATTTCTAAATGACACTTTTACACAGCAAATAATTCCCTCTGCCAATTTAACCCTTTATTCTTGACCCAACAAATGGATTTGTAGCTGTAACATTGGTGTGTAGGCGCCATCTCAGTGCATTGTGCCTGAGTCTGAGCTTTCAGCCAGCGCTACCCATTAGAACTGCTTTCAGCTAACCTATTGTTTCTCCTACTCCCATGTAACTGGAGGAGTCCCAAGCCGGACTTGGATTTCTTACTATTGAGTGCTATTCTGATACCTACTGGGATCTGCTATCTTGCTCCCTTCCCATTGTTCTGCTGATCGGCTGCTCGTTGTGAACATTTGCATCTTTCTTCCTTCTCAGTTGTCTCAGTGTGTTCATTTATTGGTCCTTTTTTCAAATTCTTTATCTCTGAATGAATCTCAGGCTGAAACTGTATTGTGTCTTGCAGGGAATCATCCAGAAGATTGTTGACAGTCACAAAGTAAAGAACGTGGCTTCCTTCGGGCTCAGGCTCAGTCACTTGCACTCAGAGGAGGTTCACTGGTTGCACCCGGACATGGGGGTGTCACATGTTAGAGAGAAATATGAACAGTCCCATCCGCCGGAAGAATGGAAGTAAGTTTCCTTTTCTTCTCTTCAGTCTTTTACTAACAATGAATATTGTTCATTGAAACAGTCTTTATATATCTATAGATGGGGGATGTGGCCAAAAAAGGAGGCAGAATAGCCTTGTTACTAAAATTGCTGATATTCTACCCCAGTAGAGGGCTACTGTTATTTTAAAGGAAAGCTAAACCCCCAGAATGAATACGTAACCAACAGACAGTTTATATTATGTTAAGTGGCCTTTTAAAGAATCTCCCCAAACTGGAATATATACAGTGGCTTGCAAAAGTATTCGGCCCCCTTGAACTTTTCCACATTTTGTCACATTACAGCCACAAACATGAATCAATTTTATTGGAATTCCACGTGAAAGACCAATACAAAGTGGTGTACACGTGAGAAGTGGAAGGAAAATCATACATGATTCCAAACATTTTTTACAAATAAATAACTGCAAAGTGGGGTGTGCGTAATTATTCAGCCCCCTTTGGTCTGAGTGCAGTCAGTTGCCCATAGACATTGCCTGATGAGTGCTAATGACTAAATAGAGTGCACCTGTGTGTAATCTAATGTCCGTACACATACAGCTGCTCTGTGACGGCCTCAGAGGTTGTCTAAGAGAATATTGGGAGCAACAACACCATGAAGTCCAAAGAACACACCAGACAGGTCAGGGATAAAGTTATTGAGAAATTTAAAGCAGGCTTAGGCTACAAAAAGATTTCCAAAGCCTTGAACATCCCACGGAGCACTGTTCCACCGATCATTTAGAAATGGAAGGAGTATGGCACAACTGTAACCCTACCAAGGCACGGCCGTCCCCCTAAACTCACAGGCCGAACAAGGAGAGCGCTGATCAGAAATGCAGCCAAGAGGCCCATGGTGACTCTGGGGGAGCGGCAGAGATCTACAGCTCAGGGGGGGGAATCTGTCCATAGGACAACTATTAGTCGTGCACTGCACAAAGTTGGCCTTTATGGAAGAGTGGCAAGAAGAAAGCCATTGTTAACAGAAAACCATAAGAAGTCCCGTTTGCAGTTTGTTACAAGCCATGTGGGGGACACAGCAAACATGTGGAAGAAGGTGCTCTGGTCAGATGAGACCAAAATGGAACTTTTTTGGCCAAAATGCAAAACGCTATGTGTGGCGGAAATCTAACACTGCACATCACTCTGAACCCACCATCCCCACTGTCACATATGGGGGGGCAGCATCATGCTCTGGGGGGGCTTCTCTTCAGCAGGGACAGGGGAGCTGGTCAGAGTTGATGGGAAGATGGATGGAGCCAAATACAGGGCAATCTTGGAAGAAAACCTCTTGGAGTCTGCAAAAGACTTGAGACTGGGGCGGAGGTTCACCTTCCAGCAGGACAACGACCCTAAACATAAAGCCAGGGCAACAATGGAATGGTTTAAACCCAAACATATCCATGTGTTAGACTGGCCCAGTCACAGTCCAGATCTAAATCCAATGGAGAATCTGTGGCAAGATCTGAAAACTGCTGTTCCCAAACGCTGTCCATCTAATCTGACTGAGCTGGAGCTGTTTTGCAAAGAAGAATGAGCAAGGATTTCAGTCTGTAGATGGGCAAAGCTGGTAGAGACATACCCTAAAGCCTGGCAGCTGGAATTGCAGCAAAAGGTGGTTCTACAAAGTATTGACTCAGGGGGCTGAATAATTACGCACACCCCACTTTGCAGCTATTTATTTGTAAAAAATGTTTGGAATCATGTATGATTTTTGTTCCACTTCTCACGTGTACACCACTTTGTATTGGTCTCTCACGTGGAATTCCAATAAAATTGATTCAAGTTTGTGGCTGTAATGTGACAAAATGTGGAAAAGTTCAAGGGGGCAGAATACTTTTGCAAGCCACTGTATATATCAGTAAAATAAAATGAGCTGTTTATGCAATATATAGATATAAAGCTATATATACAGTGTTACTTTCCAGTACAGCACGGCCATTTCTCTCCCTTCTCCCAGGTATTCCTTGAACATCCCCCCCCCCCCCCCGGTGAGCAGGGTCGCTTTTTAGTAATTTTTCCAAATAAACTGTTCTGTACATGCTCCTGTCAGGGGAAACCTGGGGGATGGATAGATGTAAGTGATTTTAGTCAAGCGGGATGCCTAACAAAACGGCACCATTAGAGATTAGACGTTTCCTTGTCCTTTAAAGCCATTTTTCCTTTTCCCTTTCTAACGTTTCAATCCATCCATCCAATCCAGCATGTTAGCTTTTATGTTATTAAGATTTTAGTACATGGAAAGCCATTTAGCCAGGCAGCACGCAGGATACTTACTTGTACAGGATGAGGAGGCAGCAGGAAGATGCAGTAGAAACCCTAATGTCAGGATCATGCAGGCCATTAAGTCATTAGCAGGGATGATTTATGTACCTATTGAGACTTATATATATTCCATGAAAGCATCTTCTCCCCCTCCCTCTTGGGTTGCTGACTGGATGGTATTTTACCAGTCTACCTGCTGCCAATGTCATTAGTAGGCAGGAACTCTAATGGATGGGCAGTCTGGTATTTTATTCAGAAATGAAAAGGTGGCAACCCTTGCTGATGTTTTTCAGTGCAGGGTGCATTGAACCTTTTCCAGAGATTAAATGGAGAGGATCCCTCAATACATGGCTGGCTGCCCGTTTATAGAGCTTCTACTGGGCAAGTTCCAATTGTAACTCGGTGCTGGGAACACTAGTGCTGCAAATAGGTTTTTCAGCCATACACGGGCCGATTCTAGCTGCCGATATTGGTCCCTTAGACTGATTCAGCAGCTTATCGACCCATGTGTGGGCACTAACGACGGGCCTGCCCGACCACTCTGGCATGAAATCGGGCAGATATCGATTGGGCAGGTTAAAAAATGTAGTCGGATCGGGGACCGCATTGGCTCACTGATGCGGTCCCCGAACCAACTGTGCCTATTACAGTCATTCTGCTTCCAGGGCCAAACAACCTAATTAACCTGAATTCGCCCATTATTGCCCACCCGTTGGTGGGGGATATCAGGAGAAGATCCACTCTCTTGGCGACCTCGCCAAGTGAGCAGATTTTAACGTGTATGGCCACCTTAAGATGTTGCCCCTGACCAAGAATTAATATTGTCTCCCTAGGACCAAACGATCGAATTAAAAACATCGGGTATATGGGCTGTTGGACCAAGGATTACATTCACGAGCCAATGCAGTTTCCAACCTGACAGGAAAATCATACCTCCCCGTTTGAGACTTGCCCAATTTTAGGTCAGATCTCAGTCAGGTAGGCCCGTCAGGGTGGGCCATACACAGGCAGATAAGCTGCCGAATCGATCTGAAGGACCCGAATCGGCAGCTGAAATCTGCCCATGTATGGGCACCTTTACTCTTAAACTCAAGATGTGAGCTGATGCAAGGGATGGGGGTGGGAAGGAATGTGTTTATTATCTTTCAGTATGATTTGTAGATTGGTAATTTTAGGTATAACTAGCACTGCATCTCCTTACTGTGTGCTACAGCATCTCCGTTGTCCTCCGTCGTCTCCTTATCTCACTCAACCTATTTCCACAGTATTTGCTTCAGTTATTGCCGAGTGCTCAGTGTTCTTCTTTATCTGCGATCTGTGTATTTATACATATTTAGTGGCAGAAATCTGTTCTCTCCCAGGCAAGCGCTTACATGCTGCTCGGGGCATTAGCATTCTCTCAGATCAATGGGGACTTGCTTATCAGCCGGTGCCCGCTGGTTCCACAATCTTTGCCCTCTGGGTCACACAGACGTAATATTTCAGCAGCGACGTCCCTGAAATACAAATCCTTCTCTCCCCCCTAATGTTCCAGCCTTTCAGGATTAGGCTGTTTAGGTTCTATAGCACTTATTTACCAAAGCCTTCCGGTGTGAGCTCCGAAGCCTTTAGTGATTCCAATAACCCGAAGAGGTCGCTTGCTTGGCGCGTTCCGTGCTTGTCGGTATCTTTTTATTCACTATGTAGCATTATAGATTTGTATAATGTGTAATGCACATCATCATTTATTTATATAGCAAGTTATTACATTCATTTATAGTAAATGGGGGGGGGTCTTAAAATAATTTTACATTAAGGGTTACTGAATTATTATAGGATCAGGGGGCCTGCTCACAAGAGCTTACACATAAAGTTAATAATAAAACAAACAATGAAATAAATGAATCATCAGCCAACAGCTAAGAAAATATTAAAAATTCAGTGTTGGCATTGCACAGTTATGAAGTTTATTACCCTTTTAATTCTACCCTTGGTGCCCCACTCTGCCCCTTCTGCCAGTCTGAAGGCCCCACTATGAGTACCACATTTACATTGGACCAGGGGGCACTGTCAGGCTCTGATTGGGACAATTACTTACCCCAGCTGAGTGGGGTCTGATTCCCACACACCCACCCAGGCTGGAGGTGGAAACAAGAAGACAGGGTGTGTATTGAGTTATAGTTCAGTAGTAGCTGGAGAGCCCCAAGGGTAATTTACTAGTAATGTCATCATATTTAGTTTGCAGCTGTACCATTATAGGGTTGTGACTTATTGTGCTTTGCTTATTTACAGGTACGAGCTTAGAATTCGATATCTGCCGAAAGGATTTCTGAATCAGTTCACAGAAGACAAACCCACCCTGAATTTCTTTTATCAGCAGGTAGGTACTAATGCCGGTCACCTCTTTTAGGGTTAGCAGTTATTGGTTTGGTTAAACCCCCATCATTATTCCTTCCCAGCAAAGCCCTAATTTGTCCTTCCTGATACTAATACACTAACCCGAAATCCCAGTGAGAAACCTCCCCAAATCCTCTATCTCTATTATCCAGAAACTGAATCTCTAGAATCCCCAAAACCTGAACTTTAAGCTTTAAATTCATTCAGTAAAACGTTTAACCCTCCCCCCAAATACTCCACCCTAGCTCTAATTGCTAAGTAACTAACTCTGCATAAGCTCTACTAACATTAAGGGCTGAATCATCAGATATGTAGTTAAAAGGAACTCTTTACCCCTATCTGATGATTCAGCATTAATGTAATGATGTTCAGGCACTTCAAATTCACCCCATCAAAATTATTCAGTACTTTTCCTTTATTTTTTTGCCCCATTCACAAATCCAGGTGTTGTGAACTACCCTTCCCAGCATGCTCAGCTAGCCATTGGCTGTGGAATATGGAGTTTGCATTTGAGGTAGTCCTTAATTGCCTTAATACTGCAGGGAAAGACATTCTTTCACCCTTCCGATGTTGTTGGACTGGAACTCCCAGCACCCTACCCACAGCTGAAGGTTGGCTTATCTAGAGGGCTACAGATTGCTTGTCCCTGCTGATACAGTGTGGCATTCCAGCCCTGTCTCCAATGTTATTACCAAGGATCCTCACATTCCTAGCATAAATAATGCAGCTTTTGCACTCCTTTCCCATGTTTTTTGTATGTCGGACCGTATTGTCCTTGGGCTGTGGCATTCATATTTTTATTTATTTAGAACTTCAATGGCGTCAGATGGTGGAAAGGAGGAAATGTAACATTTTTATCCCAGGGTCAGTGCAGAACTATTTTAAGTGATAGAAAATATATTTACATTTGGCTAAAATGTATTCCTGTCGGAATCAAACTGCCTGTGTGTTTGTTGCTCCCTCGCAGTTTGTTATTTACAATTTAGAAAAGTGATTATTCAGTTTTAGTATTTCTTCTTATAATAGTGGGTGAGTTTTATTCTTCGTAAAACACTTTTTTTTTTTAAAATTTAATCTGCGGCCTCACTGATGGGAAAATGATTTAGCCAGTCAGATAAAGGCAAGCATCTGTTCTGTGTGTATGTGTATGTATATATATATATATATATATATATATCTATATATCACACGTGAGACTAACGTTTCAGCTGTCTCCATAGCCTTTTTCAAAGTTAGAGTGCGGCAAACAACTCCCCTGATAAATCCAAAAACGGGGTCAAACACAGAGTGATATATATATATATATATATATAAATATATATAAATTCATAGAACAAACAGGAGTCATTGCAATAATAAATACCAAATAAAGTTATTAATTAAAGATCTAAGTGTCAAAGAGACAAGAAAGGAGTCCCTGCCCCATGGATCTTACAATCTAAAGCTGGCCATACACGGGAAGATCCGCTCACTTGGCAAGGTCACCAAGCAAGCAGATCTTCTCCCGATATGCCCACCTATAGGTGGGCAATATTGGGCTAATTAAAACAGCGGGTATAGGCGCCACTGGTTTAGGGACCACATCAACGAGCTGATGCCGTCCACGATCTGATGGAAAAATTAGACCTGCCTGATCGAGATCTGCCCGTTTTCAGGCCAGTTGTAGGTCGGGAGGCTGATCATTCGTGCCCATACACGGGCAGATAAGCTGCCAAATTGGTCTAAAGGCCTGATATTGGCAGCTAAAATCAGCCTGTGTATGGCCACCTTAAGGCTGATGTCCTATGGAGAGATTTAATCGCCTGTGATAGATATCCGCTATCGTGGGCAACTAACCGCCCCAAAATGCCTCTCCACCGGGGCAATAATAGGACTCACTGGTGGAAAGGCCAAGTATACTTGTCTCTTCAGCTTTTTGAATTCGTGCAAAGTTTTCTCATGCAGGCAACTGTGTGCGACTTCAAAAAACTGATGCAGGAGAAGGAATTTTGGAAAGATTAGTCGCCTCATGAGCCTAAGGGGGAGTTTGAGTCCCAAAATGGGTAAAATTTGGATTAGATACGATAATTTCTGATCTGAAATGTCACGAAAATGCTTACAAAAAACCCGTAATTGTCACGATAATATCGTATTGGCGATCCGAAAGTCACAAAATTTTCATATCTGAACGTTCGTAAACGGGGAAAAAACGCAGAAAATACGCACAGTTAAATTAGAAAAAAATACTATGATAAATACTTTGATAAATGTGCAGTGTAGGATTACACATTATATTTGACATCAGAGAAGGGTATGTTTCTCTTATAACTTTGTGTTGTAGTAAGGATACTACACTGTGTAAGAATACTACAGATGCCCAGCCCAGACTGTAATCTTAATAATAACAACCTATAATATTTATATAATGATATAGCAGGGCATTTCCCTTGCTCCTCTCCCCCATGTTCCGCAGAAAGCGGATCCATTCACTTTGTGATTGTATTCAAGTGGCGGTGATTTGTTTGCTCAGGAGAGAGTCAGTTTGTTTGCGCAGCGTGAGAGACCCGGGCCTCGTCCTTCCGCCGCATTGCAAAGCGCATTTATCATGCAAAATGTTTGGCTTTATTCAAGGTCACAATCTCCCGGCAAAGCCCATTGGCTGCCCCAACAGTTAACTCTTCGGACTCCTCTCTTTCTGCAGCCGGCAGATAAGATTCATTTCTTCCATCCAAACAGTTACAAGGATCCGATTCCCTTTTTTTGTTTTTTTTGCAGTTTACTCAGATTTGATGCACAGTAAATTGATAGAACCGAGTTTCTATATTTTATAAAAAGGAAAGGTTTGGGGGTTCTGTGTTCTCAGTGACGGTGCTAGAGTAAAAGAACTGTTAAATATTATTGTTGGATTAAAATTTGTTTTGGAGTAATGTAGGGCAGTTTCTGATTAAAGTATAATATAATTTGGGGCATTCCTACCTTAATATCATATTTTAGTAGAGATTTCCCCAGGGAAAGGGAGCTGTAATGAAAGGGGCTGTTTAAATTAACTTTTAGTATGATGTCGGCATTGATATTCTGAGACAATTTGCAATGGTTTTTATTTTTTATTTGTGGATTTTTAGTTATTTAGCTTTTTCTTCAGCAGCTCTCCCGGTTTGAATTTCAGCAGCTATCTGGTTGCTGGGGTCTTGTTTACCATAGCAACCAAGCAGTTGACATGACAGACCAGAATATAAATGGGAGAGGGCCTAAATAGAAAGAAAAGGAATGAAAAGTAACAATAAAACTGGAGCCCCACAAAGCAATAGGTTTTTAGCTGCCGGGGTCAGTGACCCTCATTTGAAAGCTGGAAAGATAATGAAGACCAATTGCAAAGTTGCTAGGAATAGGGCATTCTATAACATATTAAAAGTTAACTTAACAGTAAACCCGTGTGTGTGTGTGTGTGTGTGTATATTCACACATAGATATGACCGGCCCTTCACATAGGAAGGTGAAACCATTTCCCATACAAACAAGTTGCCTGTGTGCAGAGGAATTTCTCGGTTAGGGAATAACCCGCCTGTCCTTGGTTCTCACAGCTTCTCCTTCCCCCCGACCCATTTCTATCAGTTAATTTATAATCCTGCGCATTCAGAGCTGCTTAATAACTTGCCCTAATTGGCACATTTGTCACCAGCGTAGAAGGGAAATTCTGAATTCTGTGCAATAGTTTCATGTTGCCGTTACTGGCGCTTGGGGGGATTAGCGGCAGCGTGACACCATTCTGCGGCTGAGATCAGCAGTGCGACGTGGGCTGAGTGCGGGTCGGTTCCGTGGCTCCCCGGTACACTTTATCCTCAGTGTAATCCCACTCCCCTGCTGCTAATATCCCTGCTCTATCAGTCATTCACTATCAGCAGAACTGTAATCCCAGGTTTTAGGTTTATAGCAGTTACTTTGTGTTGCCCTAATGGCCCCCGCTGTGTAGCGCTGGTTCCTAATCGCCACGAGCAACATCTTGTATGAATTTATTATCCCCATCTCATATCTCTCTCTTTGTATCAGTAAGCAACATAATGAGAAATCTCGAAATCACCAAGCAAACAATAGGTACCATGAACTATGCCTGGTATTCCCCTGTACTAAGCACAATTCAGCAGGAACAGCCCCCTAAGTTTGCTCATAGCCTGTACAGAGAGATACCATAAAACTATGGCACATAGGGATTCCCCTGTACTAAGCACAATTCAGCAGGAACAGCCCCCTAAGTTTGCTCATAGCTTGTACAGAGAGATCCCATAAAACTATGGCACATAGGGATTCCCCTGTACTAAGCACAATTCAGCAGGAACAGCCCCCTAAGTTTGCTCATAGCCTGTACAGAGAGATACCATAAAACTATGGCACATAGGGATTCCCCTGTACTAAGCACAATTCAGCAGGAACAGCCCCCTAAGTTTGCTCATAGCCTGTACAGAGAGATCCCATAAAACTATGGCACATAGGGATTCCCCTGTACTAAGCACAATTCAGCAGGAACAGCCCCCTAAGTTTGCTCATAGCCTGTACAGAGAGATCCCATAAAACTATGGCACATAGGGATTCCCCTGTACTAAGCACAATTCAGCAGGAACAGCCCCCTAAGTTTGCTCATAGCCTGTACAGAGAGATCCCATAAAACTATGGCAGATAGGGATTCCCCTGTACTAAGCAGAATTCAGCAGGAACAGCCCCCTAAGTTTGCTCATAGCCTGTACAGAGAGATACCATGAAACTATGGCAGCATAAGGATTCCCCTGTACTAAGCACAATTCAGCAGAAACTGTCCAGGAAGATATAGTAAAGCTAGCAAAGGTAGGACAGCATTTTTTTTCTTCCCTTCATTTGTTTGCTACTAAATAGAAAGCATGCTCTTTATTCCATTTCAAACCGTATTTTCTTTTATGTTTACTTGACCTTTAAAGGTCTCTGTTATTTCTAGAGTAAATAGCTAGTATTCTTCTTTGGAAGCAGAGCTTGGCATCAGCTTGGGGCCACATTGTGTAGCATCTGGGAACTGCCCAATAGCTAAACGGTGAGCAGAATCACCTTCTGTGTGACCTGTAAGTGGAACAGAATAGGGGGGTTTGTCCCACTGAGTCCGACTTAGCGACGGTGCCTGAGTCACTTCTAATCTAATCATTTTAGAGAAAATTGTGTATGTAAATATGTTTGTGTGCATTGTGGGATATCTCCTTTGCTCCTTGAGTATAAATATTAGCTCCATGTGGATCTGAGACTGAAGGGAAGGCGCAGCCCAATGCTGTGACATCTGGAGCCCCCCTTCTACTGCTGCCCCCACTGCCCACGGAATGGAGAGTTTATTGCAGAACTTCTCCTTTACACTGGCAATTCCCCCTAATTAACACATGAGAGGGGCACCTTAACCTGGGTCATGGCAAAGATTAACTCCAGAGAATGCAAAGCTTTGACTTTGTGCGGGGAGGGTGTGAATGTGGCAACAGATGAAGGCAGATGGCAAGCAATTTCTCCCTGCAGCTGTTGGGCCTGCCTGCCGCTCTGCGTCCATAATGCTGCTGCCTACACTGCACTGATTGCTACTTGCTGCACTTATCCTGTATCTTTACACAGGAAGATATATATATACAGTATTATGCCCCCTACTGTAAATGATAAGGATATTAGCAGTCACTGAGGGGTTCTGTGCCCATATAAAGGCACAAGGCTGCAGGCTGAGTTATACAGGGAACTCTGAGTATCACTCATGTATTATAAGGGATACTGTACCCCCTACTGTAAATGATAAGGATATTAGCAGTCACTGAGGGGTTCTGTGCCCCCCATATAAAGGCACAAGGCTGCAGGCTGAGTTATACAGGGAACTCTGAGTATCACTCATGTATTATAAGGGATAATGTACCCCCTACTGTAAATGATAAGGATATTGGCAGTCACTGAGGGGTTCTGTGCCCCCCATATAAAGGCACAAGGCTGCAGGCTGAGTTATACAGGGAACTCTGAGTATCACTCATGTATTATAAGGGATAATGTACCCCCTACTGTAAATGATAAGGATATTAGCAGTCACTGAGGGGTTCTGTGCCCCCCATATAAAGGCACAAGGCTGCAGGCTGAGTTATACAGGGAACTCTGAGTATCACTCATGTATTATAAGGGATAATGTACCCCCTACTGTAAATGATAAGGATATTAGCAGTCACTGAGGGGTTCTGTGCCCATATAAAGGCACAAGGCTGCAGGTTGGGTTATACAGGGAACTCTGAGTGTCACTTACAGGTATAGGACCTGTTATACAGAATGCTTGGGACCTGGGGTTTTCTAGATAAGGGATCTTTCTGTAATTTGGATTTCCATACTTCAAATCTTCTATGAAATTACTTATGAACCCCATTCATCCCTTGGGATATGGGCGCTTTCCCATTGGCAGTGCGCTGGGGCCGCTGAGTGATTGGCGGGATTGTCGCTCTATGCGCAGTGAATGGAGAGGAGGGAGCGAGTGCATCACTGTGGAACTGACGAGGCAGGAAGTATTTCCAATTGCAGAATTAAATATTGATCTGAGAAAATGCCCATTCCAAGGCTATTAGAGGCTTCCTTTAGCTGAGAGGGGGCAGTTCTGCCCTAGTACCCCCTGCTGAAAGTCTGTTAGATAACGGGGGGGGCTGACAGCAGAAAGGGAAGAGGAGGCAGCGGGCAGCTGGTGTGTAATTGGTGTAAATGAATGGACGGCCATCATGGTTCCCTCTTAGCCGTGCCCTAATGTGTTTACATTTCCATCATGTCTGGGTCCCTGCGCCGCCTTCATATTGACTGCGTCCAATTGGGCTTGTTCCCTGCAGCTTGCAATCGGATCACTGTCGGTCTCTTTGTGTGTTTGGTGAAGGAAAAGGGGTCCGAATCCACTCACTGGTTTGATTTCTGTACTCAGAGCAAGTGTCTCACAGGTCACACCACAGGGTTAGTTACCCTTTATTAGGCTACTTTTACTGCACTGCTGTCTGCTGATGATTGATTTAAAGGGGTAGTCCACCTTTAAGTTAACTTTTAAAGTTATCGAAATACCAATTGTAAGCAACTTTTCAATTGGTCTTGATTTCTTTTATTTATTTATTTATTTATTAGAATGTTTTGTCTTTCTTCTGTTTCTTTCCAACTTTCAAATGGGGGTCACTGACCCCGGCAGCAAAAAAACTATTGCTCTGTGAGGCTACAATTTTATTTTGAATTGTTACTTTTTATTACTTATCTTTCTATTCAGACCTTCTACTTTTCATATATCAATCACTCTCTCAAACCACTCCCTGGTTAATAAGGTAAATTAGACCCTAGCAACAGATAACTGCTGAAATTGAATTGCAAGCTGTTTCAGAATAGCGCTTTCAACATCATACTAAAAGTTACCTCGTAGGTGAAACTTCCCCTTTAAATATGAGGGTGAGAAATATAAAACGTGACTGCAGCGGTTAGCATTGCAGGGGGTCCTATGCTACTGTACATGAAATTTGTATGTTCTCCCCCTCTCTGCATGGGTTCCCCCCCACACCCCAGATACATACAGGCAGGTTAATTGGCTCCCTATGCTAATAAATTCCACGTAGCAGGGTGCTCAGTCATATAAATTGTATATAAAATATATATTTTCAGACTGGCACACCATAATGAAAATTCCATATTTTTATTGTGAGCACATCGTACAAAATCCCAATGTTTAGGTCCTCATTTCGACCTTTATCATTAGCACCTTTATCATTAGCACCTTTATCATTAGCACCTTTATCATTAGCACCTTTATCATTAGCACCTTTATCATTAGCACCTTTATCATTAGGACCTCTCAGAGAGCCTTTCTCCTAAAGAAAGTGTATGTGTAAATATATATATATATATGTTTCTTGGCTTTGCAGCATTTATTTACTTTTTCCTTTCTGTTCATGTTGGCACAAGTGGCAGAAGGGTGAGGCGTGGGGCATATGGCTATAAAATCCGCCAGCTGGGAAGCTAAAATGTCGGGTTGCGGCGTATCTCCTCTCTCCGCTCACTCCCACAGACCCACAATATGGTTTTTAGCACAACAGATGCTTCGCTCATAAACATAGGGATAAATCCGTGTATGTTCAACTCGGGGAAATCTTTTTTTTTTTTTTTTTTTTTTTGTGCTTTCGCTGGATATTAACCCTTTATTGTGGGTTTGTATAGGGCAGCCCGTACCGCTGCTGCCTAGGGTCACTGCTACTTTATTTATTCTCACCATGTAGAAAGCAGATATTTTGCTTGGAGTGGAATTATGGGGCCATAATCATCCTCGGCTAACTTGGCAGCATGTTGTTCCCCACTGTCTGTGAGTAGGAATTACTTCTTTGGTGCCATACAGATAATGTTTGGGGAGGCAGCAAATCCCTACTATATAGGGCCAGTATTGAATGGAACGTAAATATTCCAATATAGCCACCAGAGGCTCTGTTTCAATGGAAACTCAAGAAGGTAATTTTGCCTTCCCTTATTACCTGATATTGAGGCCAAGCCAGTAATGTGGAGCAGAGATGGGCAGTAGGTGAGGGAGACTGGGAGCCCTGCCATCTGTTCTGGTTGTTCCACGAGACGTGGCTCTGAAATATAATCGTGTCCCCTGGCATTTTGCAGTCGTTTTGTTACACGTTAGTCACGGCTGTGTCAGCTCCCCCAGCTCAGCCATCTTGGTTTTCAGTTACTTTCTTAGAAACCATCAGCCCAGATAGAGCTGTCAGCAGCCCCCCCCCCATAGCAGGGTCTTACCCCTATCCTGCTTAGCTTGCAGCTTGCTGAGTAACGGCAATCAGTTTGCACTACTATATTTCACTTGTTTGTCCCACACTTAATCATAATGGTGCTTGGGGGGGATGTAGAGTTACCCCACTTACAGAGAGGGATGAAACCCTATACTGGCTGATTGGGATACACAGTAATGCTGCTCTAGGTGCTGCCTATATATACAATATATATACGGTAGAGCTGTGCTGCGCATAAAGCAGCTTATTGGTGTTTCCTATTTATAACCAAATCTGTTAATATATGACTTAATTTGTATTAGTTCACTTCTAAAAATTTAATGGGTGAAGGAGATTAAAAAAAAAAAACCAACAAGCTAGAGCTGCCCATACACTGGCCGACATGGGCATCTGGCAGCTTGGTGTAGGGCCAAACTGAAGGTGTGATGGGATGATATCTTGCCTGGGATTGGCCAGATATCTGTTGGATTGATTTTAAAGTTCTGTTGAAAGTGGACATGACTTGTCCCATTACTTCTTTCTGATGATATGTAATGTCTTATTTTACAGGTAAAAAATGATTATATGTCAGAAATAGCCGACCAAGTGGACCAAGAGATTGCCTTGAAATTGGGCTGTCTGGAAATTAGGTAAGATACATAAAGATGAATTTTGGCTTCCTTGAATTTTTTTAACCTTCACTATTTCCTTTATGGAAATGACCACTGTATTTTTTATTTTGTTCTTTCTGTTAGTGGAAATATAAACAAACAAATGTAATTTTTCTTCTGCTTTATTAGCCCAAGCTTCTATGGAATTCATAAATACTCAGCTTCAGTTTTATAATTTCCAAAGATGCCACAGTCACTGAAAGGGATGGCTAGCTACAGGGTTCCTTGGTCTGCCAAATGGGCTGGTAATGGCGCTTTCCATAGCCTGTACAGAGAGATGCCATAACACTATGGCAGTATAGGGATTCCCCTGTACTAAGCACAATTCAGCAGGAACAGCCCCCTAAGTTTGCTCATAGCCTGTACAGAGAGATACCATAAAACTATGGCACATAGGGATTCCCCTGTACTAAGCACAATCCACCCTGTAAGAAACTGTGCCATAACCATAACACTGTGTTTCTGCCACTGCAGGAGATCCTACGGGGAGATGAGGGGCAATGCCCTTGAAAAGAAATCCAACTATGAAGTTTTAGAGTAAGTATCACTAGATTTGGTCACTTATTTCCCCTCTGATGTACATTTCAGTGGTATTTTTATTCCTATGTTAAATCCATGCTGCACATTTATGATTGGCTCAAGCAGACTTTATCATACTGTGCTAACCCAGTATAGCGGTAGTATCTCTGAGTCACTTTCCTTGGGTCCTTTGCTTAGAAACAAATGTGCTACCATTATGCCCACCTACAGTGAGCGATATCAGGCCCTAGGGCCAAATGATCAAATGAGCCCAATATCTGGCACGGTAGGTGGGCATATTGGGAGATGATGTGCTCCTTTGGCTATCTCACCAAACAAGCAGATCGTATGGTGTATGGCCACCTATATGCATTGCTCTTTATCACCCCAGAGCGCACCGGCCTGTCTCGAGAATTCTACGCCATAATTTATGACGCCTTTACACAGCAATTTACAGAGATTATATATATGCCTATTATATAATGCCTTTACTTGCCCTGATTAAAGATGCTGTGAAGAGCATGGTGGCACGGTGGTTAGTATTGCTGCCTCACACCACTGGCACGGGGTTCGGTTCCTGCCAGAGCTCGGAGTACCCATAGCATGGCACAACTTACTTACATTGTGTACCTGACCCACATTATGTTCCCTGACAGCATTTTTGTGTGGGGGGATTGAAATCATTAGAAAGTAGGTCACATTCTCATGGCATATAAACCCATAAATAGCTCCGCTGTATTTTAGCAACTGCTGAAAAGCTGAATTCCCCGGGATGGGTCCCTGGCAGAGCGTTGCACCCCTGACAGCCGACAGATATTCTGTAATAGCGCCACAGTAACCGACTGTTCCAATGCTGACAATTTAGCTTGTATTTAACATGCATATTATTTATAGTACAGGTATAGGACCTTTTATCCAGAATGCTCGGGACCAGGGGCTTTCTCGATAAGGGGTCTTTCCGTAATACCTTAAGTCTACTAAAAAAATCATTTAAACATCATTTAAACCCAATAGGGCTGTTCTGCCCCCAATAAGGGGTAATTATATCTTAGTTGGGATCAAGTACAGGTACTGTTTTATTATTACAGAGAAACGGGAATCATTTCACCATGAAATAAACCCAATAGGGCTGTTCTGCCCCCAAGAAGGGGTAATTATATCTTAGTTGGGATCAAGTACAGGTACTGTTTTATTATTACAGAGAAAAGGGAATCATTTAACCATGAAATAAACCCAATAGGGCTGTTCTGCCCCCAATAAGGGGTAATTATATCTTAGTTGGGATCAAGTACAGGTACTGTTTTATTATTACAGAGAAAAGGGAATAATTTAACCATTAAATAAACCCAATAGGGCTGTTCTGCCCCAATAAGGGGTAATTATATCTTAGTTGGGATCAAGTACAGGTACTGTTTTATTATTACAGAGAAAAGGGAATCATTTAACCATTAAATAAACCCAATAGGGCTGTTCTGCCCCAATAAGGGGTAATTATATCTTAGTTGGGATCAAGTACAGGTACTGTTTTATTATTACAGAGAAAAAGAAAATAATTTTAAAAAATTTGAATTATTTCCTTATAATGGAGTCTATGGCCTTTCTGTAATTTAGAACTTTCTGGATAATGGGTTTCCGGAAAAGGTATCCTATACCTGTACAATAGATAATAATAACCACAGAAACGCGGGCTCTACCCATCTCTGCCCCCTTGTACTGCATGTATTCAGCCTGCAGCCGAGCAATAATAATTCACAGGTCTCAGCGATGGATGGACGCAGCCTGCATCAACTTTTGTTTTTCTTTATGGCATTTTATACTGCTTGGGCACAGCCAGCCGTTTAATTGCCGAATCCTGAGATGCCCGTGACAGCCAGTCCTATTGACTGGAATTACTGCCGTTTGCTTAAATGACAATAAAGCAATCCCTCTGTGAGTCTGATCATGCACTAATGCCATGCAAGTGTCATCGAGATAAATGTCCCACATTAAAAGCCCATTGGTATTTCTCTTGTTTTCACTAATTATATCAGGCTGAGATTCATAGCCACAGGTCACAAACACACTCGGTATAGGATTTTAAATGTATGTTAGTGCTCAAGGGGCGCAATCTTTTTGCTTTTCAATTATTTTTTCAGTTACTACAGTTTTTATAAATATACATATGTGAGGTTTTTTTCCTTTGCCTTGCCCAGGGCTCAGAATTCTGCAGTGATGGAAACATAAATGGGGATCAGATTGGATCCAAGCCTACTATAACATAATGCTCTGTTATACAGATAGCTAGAATCTCAGCCATAAAGCAGGGCAGGACTGCTGCTTACAATGGGGGAATCAGATAGGATCTGTGCCACTGTGACAGAATGCTCTGTTATACAGATAGCTAGAATCTCAGCCATAAAGCAGGGCAGGACTGCTGCTTACAATGGGGGGATCAGATAGGATCTGTGCCACTGTAACAGAATGCTCTGTTATACAGATAGCTAGAATCTCCGCCATAAAGCAGGGCAGGACTGCTGCTTACAATGGGGGGATCAGATAGGATCTGTGCCACTGTGACAGAATGCTCTGTTATACAGATAGCTAGAATCTCAGCCATAAAGCAGGGCAGGACTGCTGCTTACAATGGGGGGATCAGATAGGATCTGTGCCACTGTGACAGAATGCTCTGTTATACAGATAGCTAGAATCTCAGCCATAAAGCAGGGCAGGACTGCTGCTTACAATGGGGATCAGATAGGATCTGTGCCACTGTGACAGAATGCTCTGTTATACAGATAGCTAGAATCTCAGCCATAAAGCAGGGCAGGACTGCTGCTTACAATGGGGATCAGATAGGATCTGTGCCACTGTGACAGAATGCTCTGTTATACAGATAGCTAGAATCTCAGCCATAAAGCAGGGCAGGACTGCTGCTTACAATGGGGGGATCAGATAGGATCTCTGCCACTGTGACAGAATGCTCTGTTATATAGATAGCTAGAATCTCAGCCATAAAGCAGGGCAGGACTGCTGCTTACACTGAGTATCAGAGAGGACCCTGTGCCACTGTTGCATATTTCAAGCAGACAGGTAGAAGTACAAATATGACTGACATAACTTGATTTGGGATATATGGAGCAGGGCAATATATGAAGGCAAACAAAATTCTGTCCCTTAGAAGCACATTATGCTACTTTATATTCTGCCATAGTAGAATCTGCTTTAATTTTGTCTCTTCATGAGGAGCTCTGATGACCAACCTCAAGGGCACATTAGGAAACAAGCACACATATCTGTGATATAAGCTATTTTAATTCAACAGTCGTTCATGGGAAGATCACATTAGATTAGTAGAGATTTATTGCTTGGAGCCATCAGATACGACTGTGACCGTAACATATAGAATGTTTTCTCTCCTGTTGCTGAGCCACAGAGATGCGTTGAGTTAACCCACATTAGTACCCCCCTGGTGTCTGGTTTCCCATAGTAATTACCCCTTGTCACACAGTCAGCCTACCAGCAGGCCCTGGCTCAGTCACCCTGCTTGGATCAGAATGTTTCCCTGTAATTAACATGAAGATCCAACTGTGATAAATAAAATTATTTCAGCAACCAGGCCCTATTACATCTGCTGTAATTGCTTAATGTGTGTTTGGCTATGGAGATCTGATGCTTTCATTGACTAATAATGTGTGTGTGTGTATATATATATATATATATATATATACAGTATATATATATGTAACATACACCTATATATAATATTTTCACAGTGCTGTGCCTTATTCATAAATACTCTGCCAATCTGCACATGGATAGCAACCAATCAGTGACTGGCGTTCAGCTAAGTTGCAGGTTAAACAGTGAAAGCAAAAACATAATTGGTTGCCAAGGGTTATTGCCCATGAACAAATCTACTTTCTTGATTCCCATATAAGCGCGAGATTAGGCTGCTATAGTTAAATATCAGCTACTGCAGTTGAATGATCTCCCCAAAATGCCTTTCCGCTGGCAGTACCCCAATAAGGGGTAATTATATCTTAGTTGGGATCAAGTACAGGTACTGTTTTATTATTACAGAGAAAAGGGAATCATTTAACCATGAAATAAACCCAATAGGGCTGTTCTGCCCCAATAAGGGGTAATTATATCTTAGTTGGGATCAAGTACAGGTACTGTTTTATTATTACAGAGAAAAAGGAATCATTTAACCATTAAATAAACCCAATAGGGCTGTTCTGCCCCCAATAAGGGGTAATTATATCTTAGTTGGGATCAAGTACAGGTACTGTTTTATTATTACAGAGAAAAGGGAATCATTTAACCATGAAATAAACCCAATAGGGCTGTTCTGCCCCCAATAAGGGGTAATTATATCTTAGTTGGGATCAAGTACAGGTACTGTTTTATTATTACAGAGAAAAAGGAATCATTTAACCATTAAATAAACCCAATAGGGCTGTTCTGCCCCCAATAAGGGGTAATTATATCTTAGTTGGGATCAAGTACAGGTACTGTTTTATTATTACAGAGAAAAGGGAATCATTTAACCATGAAATAAACCCAATAGGGCTGTTCTGCCCCAATAAGGGGTAATTATATCTTAGTTGGGATCAAGTACAGGTACTGTTTTATTATTACAGAGAAAAGGGAATCATTTAACCATGAAATAAACCCAATAGGGCTGTTCTGCCCCAATAAGGGGTAATTATATCTTAGTTGGGATCAAGTACAGGTACTGTTTTATTATTACAGAGAAAAGGGAATCATTTAACCATTAAATAAACCCAATAGGGCTGTTCTGCCCCCAATAAGGGGTAATTTTTATCTTTGTTAGGCTCAAGTACAGGTACTGTTTTATTATTACAGAGAAACAGGAATCATTTAACCATGAAATAAACCCAATAGGACTGTTCTGCCCCCAATAAGGGGTAATTATAGCTTAGTTGGGATCAAGTACAGGTACTGTTTTATTATTACAGAGAAAAGGGAATCATTTAACCATGAAATAAACCCAATAGGGCTGTTCTGCCCCCAATAAGGGGTAATTATATCTTAGTTGGGATCAAGTACAGGTACTATTTTATTATTACATAGAAAAAGAAAATCATTTTTAAAATTTTGAATTATTTGCTAATAACACAGTCTATGGATCCTATACCCGTACTTCCTTCTGGTGTATATAACACACATGTATACAAAAGGAAGTTTAGACGTCAGGCTTTTTTCATACTTTAGTTTTGTATTGACCATCACCTCCCTCTCCTTCACCTTAATATTAATTGTGGATACATATACATATACAGTACATATTTACTAGGTACATATTTGTCTGCTAACAATACAATTGAGTCATTGCCACTTGTTATATTCTGTTTTCCAGGAAAGACGTGGGCCTGAAGAGGTTTTTTCCAAAGAGTTTACTGGATTCGGTGAAGGTAAAGTAAACCTTCTGCAAATTTTCAAATCCTGTTGTGTTATTGCTGGAGGCTTGCTGCAGGGATATGTAGTATTACTGTGGATTCCCCAGTACCCTCCAAAAACTATTTTTACAGAACTGTGTTCTTTTTCTTCCTGTTTAGGCAAAAACCCTAAGAAAGTTGATTCAACAGACTTTTCGGCAGTTTGCCAACTTGAACCGAGAAGAAAGTATTTTGAAATTCTTTGAAATTCTCTCTCCGGTGTACAGATACGACAAGGAATGCTTCAAGTGCGCCCTCGGAGTAAGTGTGACTCCCCCTCTTGTTTCTATGGAGTGAGGGACCCCCCCAACATGAATAGTGTCTCTTCAGTGATTAAAGGGGTTCCTGGTTGTACAGAGACATGTTAGATAGGTAGGGGGCAGTGTTAAAATTTGTACCACAAATATTAAAGGGGTTGTTCACCTTTAAACTAACTTTTAGTACGATTTAGAGATATTCAGAGACAATGGCTTTTCAGTTAGTTTGCTTTTTGTTCAGCAACTCTCCAGTTTGGAATTTAAGTAGCTATCTGGTTGCTAGGGTCTTCTGTACTTTAACAACCAGGTAGGTGTTTTTATTGAGATATTGGAAAATAAATAGGAGAGGCCTTAGTAGAAAGATAAGCAATAAAAACTAACACTAATAATAAAATTGGAAACTCATATCAATTGTTTTTCCCACTGCCGGGGTCAGTGATCCCGATTTGGAAGCTGGGAGCATGCAGAATAGGAAGGCAAATAATTCAAAAACTATAAAAAATGAAGACTAATTCCCAAGTTGTTTGAAATAGTACAACATTTTTCACTACGTGTTGAGCTTTGCTAGGGTAATTTGGACCATAGCAACCAGACAGCTTCTTAAATTCTAAACTTGAGAACTTCAGAATAAAAAGCCAAATAACTTAAAAACCACAAATGATAAATAATGGAAACTAGTTCAAATTGTCTCAGAATATCACTCTCTACTTCATGTGAACAGTTAAGGGGAGCAGCCCCTATAACCAGCTATCATGTACATGGCCGTTGCCATTTTTATGTGGTGGCATCGACGTGACATTTATCAACACGGCATAGTTACTAGGGGTAACAAACCAAGAGTAATGATACAGTGGACAAGAGGAAGAAGCACAGTGTAAAGTCTTTTGTGTTGAATAAAGAAAGAATAGGTCAAGGGAACATTTAGTGGGAGGAAGGGGCAACCGTTCTATAGATTTTTCCATTGTTGTTCCCATTCTGTATAGAGAGCAGCAACCAGGGAATCCTTGTGCAAACATGGCATCCCCAAGCAAACATTCTTACCATGGGGACAGGGTAAATGTATTTTGCTTACAGGCATTACTTCCGTGTGATTGACAGTTTTTTTGTATACATATGAATACCCCAAGGCCTACTGAGCAACAATAGGTAGTGATGCGGAAAGTAAGACATGCCTCTCTTGAGAGCAATGGTCTCTGGGAGTCATAAATATGAAACCACTATAGCTCCATGTTAGTGATATGCTCAGCACTCACCCATACCTGGGCATTGTTTGTCCATATTTTGCAGTGGATTCAAGCTTTCCAGCAGTCAGTGGTCTCTGGCTGCTACTATTGGGTGGGTTAGCTTTAATGAGCCTTATGTGATTTTAGTTATATAAAAAAACATTCAAGAGGCTAACTGCCATAGGGAATATACCTTGTACCGATATGGGACCTCTTATCCTGAATTCTCGGGACCTGGGGGTTTCTGGATATGGGGTCATTCAGTGATTTGGATCAGCAAACCTTAAGTCTACTAAAAAACAATTTAAACATTATTTTAACCCAATAGGACTGTTCTGCCCCCAATAAGGGGTAATTATATCTTAGTTGGGATCAAGTACAGGTACTGTTTTATTATTACAGTGAAAAGGGAATCATTTAACCATGAAATAAACCCAATAGGGCTGTTCTGCCCCAATAAGGGGTAATTATATCTTAGTTGGGATCAAGTACAGGTACTGTTTTATTATTACAGAGAAAAGGGAATCATTTAACCATTAAATAAACCCAATAGGGCTGTTCTGCCCCCAATAAGGGGTAATTATATCTTAGTTGGGATCAAGTACAGGTACTGTTTTATTATTACAGAGAAAAGGGAATCATTTAACCATGAAATAAACCCAATAGGGCTGTTCTGCCCCAATAAGGGGTAATTATATCTTAGTTGGGATCAAGTACAGGTACTGTTTTATTATTACAGAGAAAAGGGAATCATTTTTAAAAATCGGAATTATTTAATTTAAATGGAATTGGTGGGAGACGGCTGTCGCGTAATTCATAGCTTTTTGAATAAGGGGATTCCAGATAACAAATCCTTTACCCATACTTAGTTGTGCCCAGGCTAGGGACATGATTATTTAGGAACAAATTGAATTTGAGCAGAGATGCCAGTTTAGGGGTATTTTTCTGTTTTTCCCCAGTGGTTGGTGCATGTAGGTTCCAACATGGGCTCCTACAGTACAGGGAAATCACACATACCCATACAGATGATACAGAGGTTACACGGGCAGCTTGAAATCTGTGGGTAAAGGAAAAGAGAAAAAAATCTCTCAGCACCAAAAAGCTTTGCTAAATAAGGGAAGTCTGTGCAGAAGAAAGGCCCCATTTATAAGGAGGTCACAGCAGGAAGCTAAGCCTAATTTCACTACCCTTCATTGCTTGCAGGGTACTTGCATTTTATTTTATAAAGGGAAATTTAACCTTGTGCTGTAGACAGTGGCGCACTGTCATTTAAAAAATAAAAAAAAGTATTTAACTTCTATTTTCCTGTCTGCTGGTTGCTATGTTTAGCGATGGTAGATACAGTGCAGGGAAAGAGAGAGGCTTATGGCCCACGGGGATATCAGTCACCCAAGATAAATCTTCGATACCGTAGGCAACTTCACTCCCTTAAATGCTTTCCCACTGGCATTAATGTTAATTGCCGGTCGGAAGGCATACACACTGCCTGAAACTTGGGACTTGGGGCGCATATGCCTTTCCGCTGGCGATTCACTTTATGGCCGGTGGGAAGGCATTTCAGGGAGATTAGCTGCCCACGGTAGCTGAGGTTAAATCGCATGCAACTCTTCTCCCCGAGGGCCGTTACCCTTAGGGTCTGTTTGTTGCACCTCTTCAGACATTTCTCTGTTTTCCCAGTCCACTAGGTGGCACTATATCGTAAGCAATATGCAGGGGGAATACACAATAGATTGACATTTATCACTTATTGAAGAGATCCGGATTATTTCATTTTTCCTATTTTCTTCCCGCCTGAAGGCCAGGTGTCCCGTGCACATCTGTGGATTTATATCTATAGCCTTATTATGTGCCTATGGGAGGGGCTTTAACAGCAAATAAGTCCAGTTTGAATGCAGAAAGCTTGGAATGCAATTAATGCCAAATACTAAGAGCCTTTAGATTAGAGCTCTGTGAATAAAAGTTAATAAAACTGATAAATTCAGCCGTGACATTAATACAGAGATTGCTGCAGGTTTCTTACAAGACAGATACACTCTCTGTACTCAGATTTTGTACTAATGGTTTTTGTTTTCCCTTTTCCTGCTCTCCTGTCCTTGCTTACTTTCTATTACACCAATAAAAGTCCAGTTGGATTATATCCGTGGAGTTGGCTATTGGCCCAGAAGAAGGGATTAGTTACCTCACAGACAAGGGCTCTAATGTAAGTACATTGTTCTGAGCGCAGCGCTCTCTGCCTTAACACTACAGGGGAACTGTCATTGCAATACAGAATAAAGCAGACTCCATCGGGCAGTTAATAAATCTTGTTTACAGCTAGGCTTTGCTATTATAGCAGTTTTTATAAGCGACCTCAACCTCACCTTTTTTTCCTGTAAAAGATTACAAGGCCATTTTACTGTATCAGGAAGCATCTCTTGACACTTTTCTGCTCAGTTCCATTACTCAGTGTGACAAAAGTGTTCAAACCAGACAGGGGAGATACTTCCTGCTTTAGTAAATTACTCTTCTGCCCTGGCCAAAGAGCAGGGGGTGCTCAGGTTACACATTAATGATATTAGCACTGTAATTAAAGGGCTTGTTCAGTTGCAAGAGTGATAATTTCTTTTTATTCAGAAGCAACGAAACAGGTACCAACCTTTAGGGCAGTTGCGGTGAGGAACTCGTCCCTCGTGTTTAATGTGCCAAGAAATCAAACGCACAAGGGACTAGTTCCCCATTGCAACTTCCTTAGGGTGCGGCACCTCTTTCTTTCCTACTCCAGAAACCACAACCACTTTCTATCAGGACTCACTCCTTGAACTTGGCAGTAGAAGCTTGGATTGGTTGGCCCAAATAGGAACAGTTTGAAAGTGTTTTGATGCCCATTGTTGGTAGTTAGGGCTGGCTGCAATAATCCTATTGATCTGCAATTTATAACACCACTACTGATGTTATGTTTTTCAGCCCACCCATCTGGCAGACTTTACTCAGGTCCAAACAATCCAGTATTCCAGCAGTGAAGAGAAGGACAGAAAGGGGATGTTGCAGTTGAAAATTGCTGGAGCCCCAGAGGTAGGTATCCATGAAGGGAAAGGCTATATACTGGCCCTGACTCAGTAGGAGAGGCAATAATGAGTATGTATGGGGCTTATTTACAGTATGTATTGCTCTGACTCAGTAGGGGGGGTAATAATGAGGGTGTATGGGGCTGATGTACAATATGCACAGCTCTGGGTTTAGGATGCAGCTGTTCTGTGACACCACGCATTGCTATAATGCCTCTTTTGTTGGACGTCCTCTTTCCTTCAGCCTCTGACTGTGACAGCCCCGTCCCTCACCATCGCTGAGAACATGGCGGACTTGATAGATGGATACTGTCGCCTCGTCAGCGGAGCCTCGGAATCTTTTATCATCCGGCCACAAAAAGGTAAATGGATTGTTCTGCTGATCGGTGGCAGCCCCGCTGGCTTCCTAACGGGACCTCTCTGTATTTGAGAGGAGCAGCCAGGAAATACATCCTATTGCATTCGCTCCCAGATCCTCCCCTAGTGAATATTTTCTTTGTGTTACGTGACCTTCTCCGATGCTCATTTAAATGCTCAAAATCACGTTATCTTTTCCTGCCTCATCATAGATATCCCCATCAGGTCTGTCATGCAGGAAAACCAAAGAATCGCTCTTCATCCAACTGTGTTTGCTAGAGTGACTTTACTTGCTTCCCACTGTTTGCAGAAAAGCACAGAAATGAATTGCACGTCTGTATGCATTGCTATCCTGACTGTTAAAGGAACAGTAACACCCCAAAATGAAAGTGTCCTAAAGCAATTAAAATATAATATACTGTTGTTCTGCCCTGGTAAAATGGTGTGTTTGCTTCAGAGATGCTACTATAATTTGTATAGCAATGGGGGCATTGAAAGGAAAAAAGGCTCAGGTTACATAGCAGATAAGCTCTGTAGAATATAATGGTGTTCTACAGAACATATCTGCTATTTAACCTGGGCCTGTTGCCTCCATTACTGCACAGCAGTTTGTTTATATACACATAGTAGCATTTCTGAAGCACAGATCAGTTTTACCAGGGCAACAGTATGTTATTACAGGTATGGGATCCCTTATCCGGAAACCCATTATCCAGAAAGCTCCGAATTACGGAAAGCCCGTCTCCCATAGACTCCATATTAATCAAATAATACAGAATTTTAAAACTGATTTCCTTTTTCTCTGTAGTAATAAAACAGTACATTGTAATTGATCCCAACTAAGATATAATTACCCCTTATTGGGGCAGAACAGCCCTATTGGGTTTATTTAATGGTTAAATGATTCCCTTTTCTCTGTAATAATAAAACAGTACCTGTACTTGATCCCAACTAAGATATAATTACCCCTTATTGGGGGCAGAACAGCCCTATTGGGTTTATTTCATGGTTAAATGATTCCCTTTTCTCTGTAATAATAAAACAGTACCTGTACTTGATCCCAACTAAGATATAATTACCCCTTATTGGGGGCAGAACAGTCCTATTGGGTTTATTTAATGGTTAAATGATTCCCTTTTCTCTGTAATAATAAAACAGTACCTGTACTTGATCCCAACTAAGATATAATTACCCCTTATTGGGGCAGAACAGCCCTATTGGGTTTATTTAATGGTTAAATGATTCCCTTTTCTCTGTAATAATAAAACAGTACCTGTACTTGATCCCAACTAAGATATAATTACCCCTTATTGGGGGCAGAACAGCCCTATTGGGTTTATTTCATGGTTAAATGATTCCCTTTTCTCTGTAATAATAAAACAGTACCTGTACTTGATCCCAACTAAGATATAATTACCCCTTATTGGGGCAGAACAGCCCTATTGGGTTTATTTCATGGTTAAATGATTCCCTTTTCTCTGTAATAATAAAACAGTACCTGTACTTGATCCCAACTAAGATATAATTACCCCTTATTGGGGCAGAACAGCCCTATTGGGTTTATTTCATGGTTAAATGATTCCCTTTTCTCTGTAATAATAAAACAGTACCTGTACTTGATCCCAACTAAGATATAAATAATCCTTATTGGATGCAAAACAATCCTATTGGGTTTAATTAATGTTTTATTGATTTTTTAGTAGACTTAAAGTATGGAGATCCAAATTACGGAAAGATCCCTTATCCGGAATAGCCTTGGTCCTGAGCATTCTGGATAACAGGTCTTATACCTGTACTTTAAAACATATTCTTTTTTTTGGTGTTACTGTTCCTTTAAGGCATTTGGAAAAGCTCAGTCCTACTTTTACTTTCTGCTCTCTGGTTCCCCTTTATACCCTGGGAATAAAATAGACCTGATATTTCTCGTATGTTGGCTATAGGCATGTCGTATCATCCGAGTGCCCATAAACACCCCTGCCAATGGGCAGTGCAGTCTGCATATTTATACAGCTACATGAATGGAGTTATTGGAAATCAGTGGGCGTAATGGTAGAATGCTGATTGGACATGAATTATATGTAAATAAAATCAGCTTTATATAATTTCCCTTTCAGCAGTAGATTTTTTCGGCAGTGTCGGTTGCACCGTGCCCTTTAAATTCCAACTTGCACAAGGTCACGCATTCTTCCGAAATTCTCCTTTGACTTCATCAAAGCTCCTTACAGGCTCCGGGTATCATTTTACTGCACAGGGCTCCGGGCAGCGAGATGTCAGGGAATGGGAAAGAAACGTGCTCCTTGTTTGCATTGCTGATGAACTTCAGTCACACTTTACTGCTGCACTGCAAGTTGCAGTGATATCCCCCCCCTCACCCCCAGCAGCCAATCAGCAGAACAATGGGAAGGGAGCAAGATAGCAGCTCCCAGTAGGTATCAGAATAGCACTCAATAGTAAGAAATCCAAGTCCGGCTTGGGACTCCTCCAGTTACATGGGAGTAGGAGAAACAATAGGTTAGCTGAAAGCAGTTCTAATGTGTAGCGCTGGCTGAAAGCTCAGACTCAGGCACACCTTACTGCTGCACTGCAAGTTGCAGTGATATCCCCCCCCTCACCCCCAGCAGCCAATCAGCAGAACAATGGGAAGGGAGCAAGATAGCAGCTCCCAGTAGGTATCAGAATAGCACTCAATAGTAAGAAATCCAAGTCCGGCTTGGGACTCCTCCAGTTACATGGGAGTAGGAGAAACAATAGGTTAGCTGAAAGCAGTTCTAATGTGTAGCGCTGGCTGCAAGCTCAGACTCAGGCACAAGGCACTGAGATGGCGCCTACACACCAATATTACAGCTACAAATACATTTGTTGGTTAAAGAATAAAAGGTTAAATGGCAGAGGGAATTATTTGCTGTGTAACAGTGTCATTTAGAAATAAAAAGTGCCCCATAAATATCATGTCAGTGTCCCCTTATTAATCACCTCTTCAAGGAGTATATAGTTCCTTTTTGTGTTTTCCTGGAGGAGGCTATTTTCTTGTTCTCATGTGACTGACTGTACTTCCTTTTTGGGAAATGCAGCCGTCCTGTCTTGACAATATCCCCGTTACCAGAAACAGATTTATAGGGTGGTTCACCTATAAATAAACTTTTGGTATGATGTAAAATGGCCATTTGTAAGCAAAATTTCAACTGGTCTTTATTTTTTTTATAGTTTTTGAATTTTTTGCCACCTTTTCCCCCCCCTTTCTTTTTTTTCTTTCAACTCTTTCCAGCTTTTAAATGGGGGTCGCTGACCCCGGCAGCCAAAAACCTATTGCTCTGTGAGGCTCCAGTTTTATTGTTATTGGTACTTTTTATTCCTTATCTTTCTATTCAAGTCTTCTGTTCATATACCAAATTCTCGTTCAAATCACTTCCTGGTTGCTAAGGGAATTTGGACCCTGGCATCTAGCTGCTGCTGGAACTCCAAACTGGGAGCTGCTGAACAAAAATAGAAATAATTAAAAAAAAAAAACTACCAATAATAAAACATGAAGACCAATTGCAACTTGCCTCAGAATATTACCCTCTACAGCATACTAAAAGTTAACTCAAAGGTTAACAACCCCCTTAACGTGCTGCCATAGTGTTTGCTTTCCCTTGCTTTTTGGTATTATTTTGCATGAAAGTGATGTTTTTGGAGCAGTTTATTAGCTGCCAGTTTGACTTGTATGTATTAATGTAAAAATACAGCTGATTTACACACTAATCCATTGCTCCCAGTTATCCTGACATAAACAGCCCCCTGGGCTTCTCGTGAAGAAACGAAAGGGTTAAACGGATGATTGTCCGTAAATGAGATTGTGGCTAATTTTACAGTCGAAGAATTTTGTTTCAACTGCAGAGATGTTGCTGCTACAGACACAGGGAATAACCAGACTGTGCTAGAATTGAATTTGCCCCCCCCCTTTCTTACCTTGAGCAGTAAGGATTTGTTCCAAAAAAAAAAGCCATTTATACTACAAAGAAGCCCGGCCAGTTTGGGATCATTAGCTTGGAGGATTTTACCGTTTTACTGTCCCCTTTCATTGGTGCCGGGACTGATGCTAATTCGTCTGTACAGCCCGTGTCTGCTGGAGGGCTGCTCTCCTCCCTCCTGGACAAGATGGCCGCTTTGTCCTCCACCTACAGGCCTGGTTGGAAGGAGCTGACACATTTGATCAACTCACTGCCGTGCAAGAGCTGTCTCCCCTCCAGCCGCTGTCTCCTCCGTATCCCCTGCCTCTCTCTCACTATTAGTGCAAGGGGCACAGAGAGGCTAGCATGGGAAATGACAGACTGCCTTCACAATCGTTATCTGTTATTGGCTGATTGGAAGGGATATATAACAAGCTTTTGAGCAATACTTAGTCCCAATATGGCCCATTATAGAGGAGATTTAATTGACCCTTTGGCTTTGTAAGGAATGAGTTAAATCCAAAAGGGGTGGGGTCACATCGGTTAAGAGCCAATGGGCAGGAAATAATACCCAACCCTAAGTGAGGGACACGCCTACTCTAAATAAAATTAACTTGTTCAGTACAGGTGTAGTATCCCTTATCCGGAAACCCATTATCAAGAAAGTCATCTCTCATAGACTCCATTATAACCAAATAATATTGATTTTTGGGAATTAGTACCTTGTAGTTAATTCTAACTAGGATGTAACTAGTCCCTATTGGAGGCAAAACAATCCTATTGGGTTTAATAATGTTTAAATAATTTTTCAGTGGACTTAAGAGATCCAAATGACAGAATGACCCCTTATGTGGAAATCCCCCATGTCTTGAGCATTCTGGGTAATGGGTCCCATACCTGTATTTTAACCCATATCCCGGGGAATGAATGTTTTTATTGATGCTTTTAAGTGTTTATCAATGGATTTACATGAAAAGTCTATGGGGGGCTTTGTAACTGCATTTTATGCATTTGCAGCAATGCCATTTTCCAAGGATGTTAGGAGTGTACTTTCCCTACATGCGCCACCTAGTGGCAGTTTGCAGAATGTGTTCCTAATAAACCTTAATTACTTTCACTATCTTCACAAGTTATCTCTATCTATCTGTAACTTCCTAATTTATTGCTTGTGAACACTTCTCTCTGATCTATCAGTATAAATGTTGTGCCATTTCAGTTCTCATTTGTATTTTGCCTGATGAAGGGGCCTTAGAGCTCCAAAAGCTTGCGATGTATTTTTATTGTTAGCCAATATAGGTATAATTTCTACAATACTCTTGTATTTGTGTTTTGTTGTTTTTTTATTATTATTTTTGACACTGGCTAACACGGTACTACAGTTTTCGTTTTGTTCCTAATGGAGAAAATCAATATATAAATGAAGAAAATATCTTATAAAACTTAACTTGAAGAAGCCTATACTTGGCCTGTGATTTAATCTTTGTTTCTTTTATCATTTGACATTGCTATAGAGTCAGCAGGTGCCTCTTGTATATTTATTTAATATTTTTGTCAATTATAGTTTTGTCTTTTGCTTTTGTCAGGCAACTGATATAAAACTGTAACAACTTTTCTCTTGTTTGTTTTAAATGCAGAAGGCGAGAGAGCGCTTCCATCCATACCAAAGTAAGTGTATATTTACCTGCACTGTATAGTTAATTCTGCATATACTTTGTCTTATTGATTCTAAACTGTTACCATGTGAAAGTAGAGACAAATGTTCAGCAATGGTCCAGTTTGTTTGAAAGTATGAACCATTCATTAGCTGCTATTCACTCTGTGTGTACATGATAATTTACAGTAGGGGGTACAGTATCCCTTATAATACATGAGTGATACTCAGAGTTCCCTGTATAACTCAGCCTGCAGCCTTGTGCCTTTATATGGGCACAGAACCCCTCAGTGACTGCTAATATCCTTATCATTTACAGTAGGGGGTACATTATCCCTTATAATACATGAGTGATACTCAGGGTTCCCTGTATAACTGGATATGGATGATGGTGGGAGAGCTGTAGGTAGGCAGGGGGTTGGTCACTGAATCTCCCTGTAGTGCATCATATTTGACATCCCATAAGGCTGTGAGTCATTGTTTTTCTGAATGTTATTAGTGTTTATCTATCGAGGCTGTTGAACGGAATGTGTTAGGAGTTGTGTGGGGCTGCATCAGACTGAACGGTGTAGGATATTGATTTTATAGGTTCCATTGAACCTTTGTTCATCTGGGGAGTACAAATTCACTTACATTCCCCTCCCCTTTCCTTGCTGAGTCAGGGCCACGGGCATTCTCTTGCAGGTGATTGGCCTTGAGAATGATGCTGGGAATTGCAGTTCAGAACAGCTGCAGGGTCACTGATAATGGATCTCTGACTGACAGGTTTCTCGTGCAGTAAAAAGGTTAAATCAACAGTGACCCAGGCTGACGTGCTGACAGCCCATGAGTAGCACCGGGGCAATATAATGGTACATTAACATTGGGCAACACATGGCCATATTTTAAAATAGCCCTGAGCTATCCTCTGGCCGCAGCTTAAATTCACTGGCTTTGCCCTTCTCTGCCAATCAGCTCTGCCTCCATAGCCCAGACACTAGCCCTGGAGATTGCTACCTGTCTGCAGAATCCAATGGCAGAGTTTGCCATTCCCACCTATAGAATAAGGAAATGTATAGTTAGAAATGTTTCATAGTAACTATGCAGAAATATCTATCTTCCAAATGGAAAAGTGTCTCGTTATAGAAGTTTGAACTTGACTCTTGGCCTGTGGATCTTTACTTACCCTTTATAATGACCGAGAGACTTGGGCGGATCTTTCTCCGGAAGACAGGAATGGCTGATCCCGCCTGGATGCTAGAATGCTAAGCAGTGACCAAGTGTGAATGAGTCTGTGAAGAAAGTGGCAGAAATGCACACAAGGAATGCAGGGAACATTCCAGTTTATTCAGCAGGAGACAGTGGGAAATGCCAGCGCCCAGACTTTCAGCCCTTGTACCGACACCTATAGATAACATTGGGTTGGATTAATAGCTCCCCTACATGTAACATAGGGTTGGGGCAGGATTAATAGCTCCCCTACATATAACATAGGGTTGGGGCAGGATTAATAGCTCCCCTACATATAACATAGGGTTGGGGCAGGATTAATAGCTCCCCTACATATAACATAGGGGTTGGGGCAGGATTAATAGCTCCCCTACATATAACATAGGGTTGGGGCAGGATTAATAGCTCCCCTACATATAACATAGGGTTGGGGCAGGATTAATAGCTCCCCTACATATAACATAGGGGTTGGGGCAGGATTAATAGCTTCCCTACATATAACATAGGGTTGGGGCAGGATTAATAGCTCCCCTACATATAACATAGGGGTTGGGGCAGGATTAATAGCTCCCCTACATATAACATAGGGTTGGGGCTAGATTAATAGCTCCCCTACATATAACATAGGGTTGGGGCAGGATAAATAGCTCCCCTACATATAACATAGGGTTGGGGCTAGATTAATAGCTCCCCTACATATAACATAGGGTTGGGGCAGGATAAATAGCTCCCCTACATATAACATAGGGTTGGGGCTAGATTAATAGCTCCCCTACATATAACATAGGGTTGGGGCAGGATTAATAGCTCCCCTACATATAACATAGGGTTGGGGCAGGATTAATAGCCCCCCTACATATAACATAGGGTTGGGGCAGGATTAATAGCCCCCCTACATATAACATAGGGTTGGGGCAGGATTAATAGCTCCCCTACATATAACATAGGGTTGGGGCAGGATTAATAGCTCCCCTACATATAACATAGGGTTGGGGCAGGATTAATAGCTCCCCTACATAAAACATAGGGTTGGGGCAGGGTTAATAGCTCCCCTACATATAACATTGGGTTGGGGCAGGGTTAATAGCTCCCCTACATATAACATTGGTTTGGGGCAGGATTAATAGCTCTCCTACATATAACATTGGGTTGGGGCAGGATTAATAGCTCTCCTACATATAACATAGGGTTGGGGCAGGATTAATAGCTCTCCTACATATAACATAGGGTTGGGGCAGGATTAATAGCTCCCCTACATATAACATAGGGTTGGGGCAGGATTAATAGCTCCCCTACATATAACATAGGGTTGGGGCAGGATTAATAGCCCCCCTACATATAACATAGGGTTGGGGCAGGATTAATAGCTCCCCTACATATAACATAGGGTTGGGGCAGGATTAATAGCTCCCCTACATATAACATAGGGTTGGGGCAGGATTAATAGCCCCCCTACATATAACATAGGGTTGGGGCAGGATTAATAGCTCCCCTACATATAACATAGAGTTGGGTCTTGATGTATCCGTTGGGACTCTGTTTCTGTACAGTATTATATCTTCGCATTCTAACCAGTTATGCAATAAAGGAATGTGTAATATTACTTAAGGTAACCCAATTTATGATTTTACCCATAAACCAGTGAGTTGTGTGTGCTGCCATATATGTGGCTCCTCATTAATAGCTGATCCTTGAGTAAAGCCAATGTGTCCCTATGGCGGCGGGGATGTTGTTTTCCAGATTAATTCCTCTTTCCACCTTCCAACAACATTCTCTTTTACAGCTCGGCTCCACACAAAAAGAGGTAGTGGTATTTTCCTTTCAGTTTTCAGGGCCCTCCCTCAACCCCCCTCTGCCTGGGTGGAAAATGGATTAGTCCTGCTAATTACAGAAGTTAGCCTGTTAGAGGGGAAGACACAGGCTCTTTGACCATGAAGAATGTGCACCATTCACAGATTCAACCCTCTCTCTTACAGGCTGGCCAACAGCGAGAAGCATGGGGTCCGGGCGCACGCAGTCTCCGTATCAGGTAAGACTTGGCCGGGCAGCCTGTGCATGGAGGGGAGGCATCTTGTGGCTCCCCACCCATGTTATTATATTATAAATAAACCCTGCTTAGGGTCTCCCAGCTATAAAGAGAGGGTGGTGGGGCAGGCCAGGATGAAATGCCAGCAGGGGAACCAGACAATCGGATGAAGTCATTGCCCTTTGTAGCTCGCTGTGACATTCCTACTGGTCATGCTAATTGCACACTGCCCTTCCTTCTGCCATCCCAAAATAGCTTCGCCTCAAGCCTCCGAAATAGCCCCAAATTAGCCCTTGCCTTTCCTCTGATGGCAGTCACTTGTCTGAAAAGATTAGTAGCTCCACATCATCTGTGATTGGCACACACGGCACTGAGACGCGCCAGCGCTGGTACATGGGCATCGGGCTAAATACACATTGGCATCTGGGATTGGCACGAGCAGTTAGATTCTATATCCCTATATATGAATTACTTTATGCCTCCTCTCTGGGTATGGAATCTAGATACAGGAATGGGATTCATTAAGCGGAAACCCATTATCCAGAAACTTTCGAATTACAGGAAGGTCATCTCCCATAGACTCCATTTTAATCAAATATTTATATTTTGTTGAAAAAATATTTAAGAAAATTCTAATTTTTAAAAATAATTTCATTTTTTGCCTCTGTAATAATAAAACAGTACCTGTACTTGATCCCAACTAAGATATAATTACCCCTTATTGGGGGCAGAACAGCCCTATTGGGTTTATTTCATGGTTAAATGATTCCCTTTTCTCTGTAATAATAAAACAGTACCTGTACTTGATCCCAACTAAGATATAATTACCCCTTATTGGGGCAGAACAGCCCTATTGGGTTTATTTCATGGTTAAATGATTCCCTTTTCTCTGTAATAATAAAACAGTACCTGTACTTGATCCCAACTAAGATATAATTACCCCTTATTGGGGCAGAACAGCCCTATTGGGTTTATTTAATGGTTAAATGATTCCCTTTTCTCTGTAATAATAAAACAGTACCTGTACTTGATCCCAACTAAGATATAATTACCCCTTATTGGGGCAGAACAGCCCTATTGGGTTTATTTAATGGTTAAATGATTCCCTTTTCTCTGTAATAATAAAACAGTACCTGTACTTGATCCCAACTAAGATATAATTACCCCTTATTGGGGGCAGAACAGCCCTATTGGGTTTATTTAATGGTTAAATGATTCCCTTTTCTCTGTAATAATAAAACAGTACCTGTACTTGATCCCAACTAAGATATAATTACCCCTTATTGGGGCAGAACAGCCCTATTGGGTTTATTTAATGGCTAAATAATTCCCTTTTCTCTGTAATAATAAAACAGTACCTGTACTTGATCCCAACTAAGATATAATTACCCCTTATTGGGGCAGAACAGCCCTATTGGGTTTATTTAATGGTTAAATGATTCCCCTTTCTCTGTAATAATAAAATCTGAGCATTCTGGATAATAGGTCCCATACGTGTACAGAGTTTATATAGATATAATGTAGATGCTGAATAGGCTAGGTATTAGCGCAACTAATTCTGTAACCTTGCACTGGGAGAGTAGAGCTGCCTCCATCTTGTCTCCATTGGGCTCAGTGGTCATTTAGGGACTTCAGGTGATTAGCTTTTATTCCATATTATTGATGATATTTGGAGCCCATGATATTTGTCAGCATGGCATGAAGTGATGTATAGGGATGGATTGGGGTTCCCAGAAAAAGAATGCAGTTATATGGAGAGCAGCTAATACACTACTCAATGTAAGTGGCTTAAGCATTAGTTGGGCTGCTCCATTACAGGGGGCTTCTGGGGGCTGTTTCTTTTGGGGAGTTGCAGGGGAGTAATGTTTATGGCCACTCAGCTGGTTCATTGCTTTGGCACACTAAGGCTCAGATATAGTACTGATCCAATGTCAGTTTATTCTGCTCATTCATTAACGCTGACTGTTGTGGGAGAGTTGTGCTGACCCATTACGTGTGTTCTGGTTCATTTCAGAAACTGTTACTTCATGTACTGAAGTGCTGTAATGGACTTATATGTGCTTTGGTTTCATTGCACTTATACATTTGCTCTGAGTAACTTTGTTATAAATCACACTGCTGTATAGTTCCAGGGGTACCCAGGGCACAAATAAGCACTCACCCCAAATCCCCCCCTAACTGGCCTTCAGGCTGGGCCCCCTTAGCCCATAACAAGGTTACAGATATATAGAAACATTGGGGTAACAGTCACCCCGCTATAGTTCCAGGGGTACCCAGGGCACAAATAAGCACTCACCCCAAATCCCCCCCTAACTGGCCTTCAGGCTGGGCCCCCTTAGCCCATAACAAGGTTACAGATATATAGAAACATTGGGGTAACAGTCACCCCGCTATAGTTCCAGGGGTACCCAGGGCACAGATAAGCACTCACCCCAAATTTCCCCCTAACTGGCTTTCAGGCTGGGCCCCCTTAGCCCATAACAAGGTTACAGATATATAGAAACATTGGGGTAACAGTCACCCTGCTATAGTTCCAGGGGTACCCAGGGCGCAAGAACAAGTGGTTTTGGGGTTATACCCACTTTTGTATAGATATATATTGGGGTTCTATAGTATAAGCTGCTGACATGGGTAGGTGCCTGTGCCACAGCAGTGCCGTATGGCCGGTCTGTAAGTAGAAGAGGGCTCTCAGCGTATAACTGCTAAGGGCAGGAGTACAGTGCAGCCTCTGTGCTTGGACCTGGGAACGCCTGCTCTGTCCCCCCTGTGTGAATGGGCTTTTTGTGTTGTCCTTGGCTGTGGCTTCTCAATCATCTTTCAGTTCTTACGGGAAGAAGGTGTTTCCTGCGAGAGGGTGCAAATCCGACATTCAGTAACTGTGTGAGAAAGGAATGTATTGGGTAGGGTTGTATTAAATATAATTCCGCTCAAACTGCGAGTTTTAAATGTTTTCTCAGACTTCTGTAAAGGTTTTACTGACTGATTTTGCCTTACAGGCAGGAACAGCCCCCTAAGTTTGCTCTTAGCCTTTACAGAGAGATACCATAAAACTATGGCAGCATAGGGATTCCCCTGTACTAAGCACAATTCAGCAGGAACAGCCCCCTAAGTTTGCTCATAGCCTGTACAGAGAGATACCATAAAACTATGGCACATAGGGATTCCCCTGTACTAAGCACAATTCAGCAGGAACAGCCCCCTAAGTTTGCCCATAGCCTGTACAGAGAGATACCAGAAAACTGTGGCAGCATAGGGATTCCCCTGTACTAAGCACAATTCAGCAGGAACAGCCCCCTAAGTTTGCCCATAGCCTGTACAGAGAGATACCAGAAAACTGTGGTAGCATAGGGATTCCCCTGTACTAAGCACAATTCAGCAGGAACAGCCCCCTAAGTTTGCCCATAGCCTGTACAGAGAGATACCAGAAAACTGTGGCAGCATAGGGATTCCCCTGTACTAAGCACAATTCAGCAGGAACAGCCCCCTAAGTTTGCCCATAGCCTGTACAGAGAGATACCAGAAAACTGTGGTAGCATAGGGATTCCCCTGTACCCTGTAGGGGTATATTTATCATGCTGTTTATCAAGTGGAGTAAAAGATCACCGGTGATGTTGCTCATAGCAGCCAATCAGCCAATCAGATGCTTTGCTTGATTTTCTAGCTGTTCAAATCTAATTGCTGATTGGTTGCCCTGGGCAACATCACTGGTAATGCTTCACTCTACTTTTTACACAACATGATAAATATACCCCTAAGTTGGGGTGTACCATCAGCCTAAACATGGTATTTTATCACAATTAGATATTTATCTACAGAACTCTGTTCAACAGTGGTGCATATTCATAAGTGGGAATTTGGGATCATACTACAGGTATAGGACCCATTATCCAGTCTTTCCGTAGTTTGGATCTCCATACCTTAAGTCTACTAAAAAATCAATAAAACATACATAGGTACTGTTTTATTATTACAGAGAAAAGGGAATCATTTAACCATTAAATAAACCCAATAGGGCTGTTCTGCCCCAATAAGGGGTAATTATATCTTAGTTGGGATCAAGTACAGGTACTGTTTTATTATTACAGAGAAAGGGGAATCATTTAACCATTAAATAAACCCAATAGGGCTGTTCTGCCCCAATAAGGGGTAATTATATCTTAGTTGGGATCAAGTACAGGTACTGTTTTATTATTACAGAGAAAAGGGAATCATTTAACCATGAAATAAACCCAATAGGGCTGTTCTGCCCCAATAAGGGGTAATTATATCTTAGTTGGGATCAAGTACAGGTACTGTTTTATTATTACAGAGAAAAGGGAATCATTTAACCATGAAATAAACCCAATAGGGCTGTTCTGCCCCCAATAAGGGGTAATTATATCTTAGTTGGGATCAAGTACAGGTACTGTTTTATTGTTACAGAGGAAAAGGAAATCAATACTATATAGTTTTAATGCAGTCTATTGGAGATGGCCTTTCTGTAATTCGGTATGTGCCCCCCTTCTGTGCCCAGCCCCACACACAGACCAGTACAACCATCAATCATTGTGATATCAAGTCCATTAGAGCCAATACACAGTGCCGCCATATACAGGGAGATTAATGGGTCTGAGTGCAAAGCAGTTGGGATCACATTCTCAGCTCATTAGAGACAATTTGTTAAGCACTCGTTAGCATTTTCACATCATGTCTAATTGTCTTGCCGTTACAGTAGCCAATTAATGTTATGCCCATCATTCCGATAGGTGCCCTTAGTAATAAAAATGTGTTCTTTTCAAATTAGCAAGTGTAAAGGGTAAGAATCACCTCTAAAGGTTTTTTCCTTAAAATAGTGCTCATATTGTTTGTGATGATATTTTCCAGGCAGGATAGAATTGATAGCTTTTTCACTTGCAGTACCGTATCTTACCAGTTGGAGGAGAATCACGTTCTTATTGATTTCTCCATCAATATGGGGTTCCAGACCCTCGTGCCTCAGCTAATGCATTTGCTATATGCTCTGGGGGAATGTTGGGCGGCCCATAAGGGCATATTGTGTATCAATGTACTCGACCAGACTGCCTTCGGTGGGACACCGGCCCCCCCTGTACCCACTCTGTTCTACAGCCTCCTTATTCCTCTCTCTGCTTTCTCTTTGCATGCCTCCTGGATCCCGCAGATGAATTTAGTGGGGACGGTAATGCCTGTGCTTTCATTATTTATGTTCTCAATGCTACTTACTAACAATGATTATCACTAAAAGATGCTGCTTGGTTGATTATTTACAAAAAAAATGTGTAATTTTAATTCTTGTTTATAAATCTGGGCCAATCGGGTATTTTCTCTTTTCAATGAAGACCAATATCCTGAGGACTCTGACTCTTTAGCCACACCCCTTTCCAAATTCAATATGTATGAAATGTTATGTAAGGGGTGGAGCTTTAATCAAACAATCTCATGTAATAATAATATAACAAATCTCAGTTTATTTTTACCTTGTGTCATTTTCTTGTAATTGTAACAAATTCTTGTAAGTGGCAGGAACTTTGTGATGTTTTCTTATACTGTGTCAGCACTAAACACTGGATGTACAGTCCCTGTTCCATAGAGCTTACAATCTAAGTTTAGTTCATAAAATTACTTTTCCCGGGGTCACAGGTAGTATTAGAAATTGGAAACCCTGAAGTAAATGTCTTCCGTTTTTCCGAGAAGCACCGAGATCCACCAGTATTTGTATTTAAGTATTGAGTGGGGCCCTTATAGGTTCCGAGTGGGGCCCTTAAAGGCTCCCAGTGATTCAGGCACTGAATATAGGCGCTGAGTGGGGCCCTTATAGGCTCCCAGTGATTCAGGCACTGAATATAGGCGCTGAGTGGGGCACTTATAGGCTCCCAGTGATTCAGGCACTGAATAAAAGCGCTGAGTGGGGCCCTTAAAGGCTCCCAGTGATTCAGGCACTGAATATAGGCGCTGAGTGGGGCACTTATAGGCTCCCAGTGATTCAGGCACTGAATAAAAGCGCTGAGTGGGGCCCTTATAGGCTCCCAGTGATTCAGGCACTGAATAAAAGCGCTGAGTGGGGCACTTATAGGCTCCCAGTGATTCAGGCACTGAATATAGGCGCTGAGTGGGGCCCTTATAGGCTCCCAGTGATTCAGGCACTGAATATAGGCGCTGAGTGGGGCCCTTATAGGCTCCCAGTGATTCAGGCACTGAATATAGGCGCTGAGTGGGGCCCTTATAGGCTCCCAGTGATTCAGGCACTAAGTATAGGCGCTGAGTGGGGCCCTTATAGGCTCCCAGTGATTCAGGCACTGAATATAGGCGCTGAGTGGGGCCCTTATAGGCTCCCAGTTATTCAGGCACTGAATATAGGTGCTGAGTGGGGCCCTTATAGGCTCCCAGTGATTCAGGCACTGAATATAGGCGCTGAGTGGGGCCCTTATAGGCTCCCAGTGATTCAGGCACTGAATATAGGCGCTGAGTGGGGCCCTTATAGGCTCCCAGTGATTCAGGCACTGAATATAGGCGCTGAGTGGGCCCTTATAGGCTCCCAGTGATTCAGGCACTGAATAAGGGCAATGACAAATAGGTGTTTGTAACAGGTTACATAATGCAGAGAGTGGCCCCCATATCATTTCAGTTGTGTCAGAAAATACTCACTTCTGCATTTTCAGGCCACAATTTTTAATTTCCAATGTCATTAATTTGAAGCAATAGTGCAGTTCCCACGGCTCTGGCTGACAAAGCAGCGCTGTATTTTCTGGCATCTAGTGAACCGTGAAAAAATTGCTGCTACTAAGTAGCACCGTGTGGCTTCACCCTTATGGGTTAATGTGCTTCCTCTGTATGCCTCACGTTACCGCTACAGTCAGGGCTTGGGCAAGGGAAGGCCAGGGCTCTCCATTCAGTCTCTTTCTGATCTTTAGCTTAAATATTATTCCTGGTGCAATAAATACATGTATAGAGGCAAAAATACACCATGAATATACATTACACCCCCCGGCCACCCCATGTAGCTGTATGAATAATGAATAGCCCTGCTGCTAGATACAGCAATGAGCGATGTAGCCCAGGTCACATCACTGCGAGCCTATACACGGGGAAAGCAAATAGCGATGGTGCCAAGACGTGAGGTTGAGTGCAGCGGGGACGGTATTTGTACAAGGCGAGTGACAGAAAGCCTAGTGGGGAGAGTCTGGCACAGAACCAGGGTGTCATTCACACGTCTCTCTCCTGTAAATCACACTCTCCGTGTGTGTAACAATCTGTATCTACTGAATCGCTCTGGGTGTCTCGCCTTCCTCCCCTCCCTCGTTAGTGCATCGTTAACTCTTGTCTCTATGTTTTCCTTCCAGAGACTGACGACTATGCAGAAATTATAGATGAAGAGGACACATACACTATGCCTTCCAGTAAGTATATGGGACGGACTGGTTTGTGGGGTGGTGGTGGGGGTGCTGGTATGACCCTGAATAATACCTACAGAAAAACGGAAGTTTGTGATATAAACTAGGGATGCACAAAATCCAGGATTTGGCCAAGATTCGGTGTTATTCAGCCGGATTCGGGCGAATCCATGGTCCTGGCCAAACTGAATCCGAATCCTTGAAAACATGACTTTTCATTGCATAAACACGGAAGTTGGAAATTTTTAATCGTGCGGTTCTTTTCCCCCTTCATTAGCTGAATCTCTTATGAAGGATTCAGGGTTAGGCCAAATCCCAAAATAGTGGATTCTGTGCATCTCTAATACAAACTACATACAGCAATGAATGGCGATGGTGTTAAATTAAGTAAAGCTCAACCCAAGACTTAAGGGGTTATGCAACTAAAGGCACTTGGTTTGCCCAGGAGCAGAAACCCATAGCAACCAATCAGCAGGTAGAATTTACTGGTCACCTGTGGTTGCTATGGGTTACTACTAATTGGCAAACGTTGTACTTTTTATTAAATCTGGGGATTAATCTAGATATATTGCACATTGTTTTGAACTTTTGTACCAGCCCTTTATCAGGGAAGATCTGTGCCCCCAAAGATGCCCCCAGTAGCCCCCCATTTCCTTTTCTGCTGATTCCCAGCACTTGCTCTGTGCTGCGGTCACTTACCTGAGCTCAGGGACCCACTTACAATATATAGTATATAACACTCCCAATATGCAGTATATGTACAATATAAGGCTGAATAGTTATTCCAAAAACTAGAGCTTTGTATTTCAGAATTGATAATCAGCCCTGAAGCATCAGCTTCTATTACACTTTCTACTGGTGTTCTGATCATCGTCTCAGTAGCAGCCAAGGGCACACTGAGCATGTGCGGTGCCACTGACACACAAGAGATGGCCTAACAGGATCCAAGATGGGGAGCTGCTGGGGGTAGATGTGAAGGCCTGGATCGTTACTGTTAAAGGGCTGCTGCACCTCGGGGCGGGTACAATTTGGGGGGGTTGGAGTTGAGCTTTACTGTTGGAAATGTTACTGTTATGTTTTGTGCTTGTGTGGAGGATATATTTGCTAGTGCTCACGTGACTATTTCTATTTCCTTTCTGGCAAACAGCAGAAGTAGTGTCTTTCTTTATGACAGGAATTCTAGGTCAGTATCAGAGTCACTGTCCAACAGAACATGGCTCATTACCATTTACAGCACTGCTGCATAGGATGCTTGTGCCTGGTTTAACAGCTACAGTGAAGGGACCTAGGCAAAGTGAAAGGATGCCGTGCATTTATATAGTGAATAAAGTACCCCCTATTTTAAAATATAAGGATATTATAATTCACCAAGGAGTTCCTTATAATATATAGTGAATAAAGTGCCCCCTATTGTAACATATAGGGATATAATACGTCCCCGAGGAGTTCCTTATAATATATAGTGAATAAAGTGCCCCCTATTGTAACATATAGGGATAGTATAAGTCACAGAGGAGTTCCTTATAATATATAGTGAATAAAGTACCCCCTATTGTAAAATATAAGGATAGTATTAGTCACAGAGGGGTTCCTTATAATATATAGTGAATAAAGTACCCCCTATTTTAACATATAGGGATATTATAAGTCCCCGAGGGGTTCCTTATAATATATAGTGAATAAAGTACCCCCTATTGTAACATATAGGGATATAATAAGTCCCCGAGGAGTTCCTTATAATATATAGTGAATAAAGTGCCCCCTATTGTAACATATAGGGATATAATAAGTCCCCGAGGAGTTCCTTATAATATATAGTGAATAAAGTGCCCCCTATTGTAACATATAGGGATATTATAAGTCACAGAGGAGTTCCTTATAATATATAGTGAATAAAGTACCCCCTATTGTAAAATATAAGGATAGTATTAGTCACAGAGGAGTTCCATGACCATATAAAAGCAGGAGGCTGAAGGCCTCGTACCACCATGGGGGTACAGTATATTATTTATTATAATACACAAGTTTCAGTGAGTCCTGAGACAGAAATTACATCACTAAGCACCATTTATAAGGATATAATTTACAGAATATACATGGCTCTTGTGTATTATAAACTGTATAAACAGTATGTGAATGTCCAATAAGACAATATAATTAAAGCTGATCTAAAAATAAAAATAGTAATATAATAATGTGATATATCGGTTCTCTGTTGTCTGTAAATCACAAGAATTGTTGTTTATTATTGGGGACATTGTATCTTTCCTACCACATAGCAAGGAACAGGGCATCATCCGAGATGTCTGTATGCCATGTCTATGTAGTTTATATCATTGTCAGTGATACAGACGTGTTCACATTCATTGCCACATTTCATTCTTATCATAAGTAAATGCCCCCCACTCCCCCCATTAAACATTTGAAGCTCAGTGCAGTTCTGAGATTTCCATGCAGTGTGTTCTTTCTGCTCTCTGCTGTGTCAGGGGTTGGGATTGGGCATCTGGGAGGATATACAGTACCTGCCAATCAGCTTGTGCGACGGAAATAGTTCCCACCCATCTGGCACACTACAGAGCAGAAAGCACACTGTGTATGGTGTATATGTGTATATATATATATATATATATATATATATATATATATATATATTTATTTATTTATTTAGCAACACAAAAGTACCACACTCAACAGGCTCAGCTGGAATAACAAAAGAAGTTTATTAGAATCACTTACTCCATCTGAGCCTGTTGAGTGCGGTACTTTTTTGTGGCTCTGTACACATTTTACCTGCACCCAGGCATGCTGTGTTGTTGTTTGGTGAGTGCTCCTCCATTCTCTATATATGCTTAAAATTGACCGTTATCTGTTTCGGTGTTTGTATGTGCTACTTCCCCTTTAATCACCTATGTCTCCTCTTCTTTATAAAGCTGGCCATACACGTGGCGATCCGACGATGTTTCGTACGACCATCGGTCGCACGAAACATCGTCAGATCCGCCACACACCATTCAGGGCTGAATCGGCAGGTAAGGAGGTAGAAACAATAGGATTTCTACCTCCTTCTGCCGATTCAGCTCTGAAGGGAGAATTTTGGTCAGGCGCCTTCTATGGCGCCCGATCAAAATTTTCTAACCTGGCCGATCGACGAGCCGACCGATTTCAGCAGCTTCCTGCGACATCGGTCGGCTCGCTGACATACCATACACGCACCGATTATCGTACGAAACGAGGTTTCGTACGATAATATCGGTGCGTGTATGGCCACCTTTAGGGTGAAGACACACGGAGCTACTAGTTGCAACTACTTGTCATGGCTACTAAAACAGACAATGCTGATTGTTTACTGATAACTGTCTCTACATGTGTTTTAGCAGAGGCAATTCTCAGTATTGTCTATGGCAGGAGATTTTCTGGCGTTTAGTAGCTGCTACTAGTAGCTCAGTGTGTCTTCACCCTAATTTTGTTTCAAATAAATGCTTGTTTGGGGTTTCATTGTACAAACAATATTTTTTAAGATGAAAAAAAACCCCAGACTGGCATCTATTTGCCATGATGTCTGTGCCAACTGGCCTGCAAGTAACGTGTCCTGGAATCAGCTGATTTATTTCTCTGTCTCCCGATCCGCCTGTTGCTCATTAGCCTCCGGTGCCGAGGCCATGTGTGTTGTTTTGTTGCAATTCATTTAACCTTTTGTAAAACCAGTTTGTGTTTTTTATTCCCCTTTTAACTGCCAATCAGAGAGCTATGGATTAGACGAAGGTAACAGGTCTCTGTCCAATCATTTTACTTTGCCTGCCGTGGGATGAATGTTGCTTTGCTCTGGGGCCACCGTACTTATCATCCTCCCCTCCCTTTCCCTTAAAAACTCCTTACAGCTCACTGGGCTGATTCTCAGCCTGTAGCTCTCCAGCTGCTGTGTAACTACACTTCCCACCATCCTCATAATGGCTTCCTAAACTGCTGCTGATGGGATCTGTAGTTTCACATCAATGGTTACGTTGGGGTTTTATAGAGCTGCTTAAAAGAGGATACTGCTATTTTTATTCAGCTGTTTCTCACTACAAAAAAAAAAAGCGCAGTTGGTGGCGCTGTTCTGCTGTTATCCATGGAAAAGATCCATTCCTTGGGAAAGCTGGTGAGAAACGGTACTGTCAGTGGCAAGTTTAGTAATGCAGCATGTACAAAAAAAATGGCATACCCCTTATTTAATTGAGCTCTATATAGTAACACTTCCCCTTTAAAGTGTCGTATTGCTCTATGTTAGGGCTTTTTAGCCATACAGCCCTGGGGTATTTATCTGAGCCAATGTTAAACTGTAGTCAGACAAGCAACTGGGAATGAATGCAGTGTGAATGCAGATGGTTAGGTGAGCTTGGCCCGCAGCGCCACATGGGGTTATTGAGCTATTAATATTTATCCCATGGTGCCTGCTGTACAGATGCCTCCCACCCTGACCCCGGCTTCCCACCAGCTGGGTACTAAATCCCTTCTATCCTGTCTCACAGCTGGCGATTATGAGATCCAGAGAGAGCGCATTGAGCTGGGACGCTGCATTGGTGAAGGGCAGTTTGGAGATGTTCACCAAGGGGTTTACATGAGTCCGGTGAGTGCTCTGTTGCTGTCCCACCTGTTTTACTGTTATTTATGCTTGCATTTAGTCCAACTTCAAAACCTGGCTCGTAGTAAATGTGTGTGTGTGTATATATATATATATATATGTTTTTACAATACAGTTTGTGTAAACTACAGACAAACTGGCAAAGCGTTGGTGTGGCCCTATGTAGGGTTGCTACACGGCCAGTATTTGACCAGCCTAGTCAGTAAATTCCCAGTTAAGTATTACATATTTACCAGCAATGTAATTGGCCTTTAATTCCCTCCTTTCCCTCACACCCTTTCCTGCCAATCACCGTTTATAACAATGGGCCCACCTCTGCTCTGCCCATTTTCCTGCCCATTTAATGGCCCCATCCACCTTTCACCCCCACAGTCTGCCTATTTCCCCACCCCTGATATCATAGCCCCCCGGTATAAGACCAACCCTAGCCCTATGTGAAGCTGTGTAAAATATCTCTGTAAAATGCTTTTTTTAAAAAAATTTTTATCAGTGGAGTAAAGCCTATCTAATGATCTCTCCAGACTCTTTTATTGTTCATATAATTGCAGGGGTTGGGCAGTAAGAGTGCTACTGCCAGATGGGTATCCCAGCGCCACTGTAGCCATGTTGTCTTATTGTATTTGTGCATCTATTGTGTGGCACAATGGGCCCCTTGGCTGACGCTAGCCATTGCAACCAGATTGCAAATTGACAATAAAAGGAATAAAAGCCGATATTCTCCCACTAATTGCACTTTACCGCCTCTGCCCTGCAATTAATAACCCTTTAATCTGACCATTTCCTACGATTTATACAGTAAAGTGACACAGTTGCACTTTGCCCAAACTTTAGTGTCTCATCTTTATTACTCGGCCAAACTATTGGGCTAATTTGTGTTTGTGAGTTATTGTCTGTATAACACCACTGCGGGGATGTGACTCCTCGCCTGCTAAATGGAGCCTGGCCGTTCTTTGCTCAGACACGTTATTAATGTTTAGCTAAGCACTTACAGCTCGGTGGGCTGCTGTATATTGGGTCACTCCGAGGCGCTGTCTAATTAGGTGATTTTATGATGCATTTCTACCAAATGAATTTATGTAGTCGCCCTCTTGCCGGCAGCGGGAGCCGGGGAGCTGTAATTCCTATCAGCTAATGAGCAGTCACTAAGCACCCACTTTCTATCCAAAGCAATACACTGTATTTCTCTATGTCCCCCATTGTGTGTGGTGCTAACCGGCTGCGCTCTGCTTATTTTATAGGAGAATCCGGCCATGGCTGTCGCAATCAAAACGTGTAAGAACTGCACATCGGACAGTGTGAGAGAAAAGTTCTTACAAGAGGCCTGTAAGTCTTTGGCACCCCATCCCATTCACCACTTGGGCGTTAGGGTGGCACTTGCCATGTTCTATTGTTGCTTACAGTGGAGAAACCTGCACTGGGACTTGGCAAATGGGAAGCGAAGAATAAAAACTTGAGCCTCAGGCCCACTTCTACTAAATAAAGTTCTTTGCTATTGAAAGGAGGGTCAGGCATACATTGATGTAAACTAGGGAAAAGAGTTGGAAAATGGGCCACAGCGTGTAAGAGGTCTATTTTGCCCTAATACTGGGTGCAGGTCCACCGGGGCAGTCAGTAGAACAACCAACTATGTAAGAGAGAAGCAGGGCGCATCCAAATAATATAACAAAAATAAACTTTTATTTACATAACAAAAACCCAACGCGTTTCAACCCCCACTCAAAAAGGAGGGCTGCTCTGCTTGTAGGCACCACAAAGATCCCTTTCCATTCCTGCCAAGAGCCTGCTGGAGATTGGCATGGAATCCCGAGATGAAGCGGGTACTTTCTGGCACCCAGTGTTGCTGGCACTGCAGCTGTCGGCTAATGCGTCAGGGTGGCACAAACATTTCTGGGAATTCTCAGTTACTAGCTTCTGTTTTTCCTGTTTTGAAGTGATGGTGGCACAGTTTTGGGCAGTCGCCCCTTAGCCTTTAACCACCTGTATTCCCCAAAACATGAGCTATACGCGGCACTGTACATTCAATATATGGAATATTTGCTCCAAAACATGTTGAAATTGGCTAATAAACATTTTAACCAGACAATTTTAAAGCCTAATACACCTCTTTTGACATTGACACTGAAGCGAAAACTGAAATCATGCATATGGCAACTCCCACGCACATTTTTGCAACTCAGCCTTTGCTCTAGTTCAGCCTTGTGAGACCCAGTTTAGTGAACAGAATCAAGAAGGGGCTGCCAGGTGAGCAATATACACTGGCACAGTAGCTGTTGCATTGGCCTCTGGTCCATGAGCAGTTGTTGGAGACAGGTGGGAGTCCTGCTGCCTGGGGGATGTTAGCTCAAGTCAAACACATTAATAACCAAGAAATGTTCTCTGGTGTCTGTAGTCCCTGCTTATTTGTAATTGCACATCTGCTTTTGTGGATTTTTCATTCTGCAGCATGTACAGGGTTAAATGTGGTCATATACAGGCCCAGCTCTGCAGGTATAGTTGTCCCATGGGCTCTGCACAACCACTTGAGCCCGTAGGCCTAAAGGTGACCATACACTGCAAGATATGCTTTAACCTTGCCAAATGAGTGCCACTGGCCGGATTTGGCCACCCACACCCAATGCGTTATTGCCCATGGCTTATAATATATTTTTCCATTTTGAGAATGGGCCACAAATTCCCCTCTATGTTTGAGAGCCATATAACAAATGTGTAATCCAGGCCTGAAGTGTATGGAGCACCCCTTCATCTCTTCCTATTCAGCTCTCCTGTTTTCTTTATGGGGGTCTCATGAATAACAAGTAACTGTCATTTTTGTGTTGTTTAATATGATTTACATTTGGGGCAGAGACAAGGTATTTTCTGTCACTTGGTTTCCTCCACTGGCTACAAGGTGCCCCATTTGCCTTTGCCCATGCAGAGCATTGGTACACCGGTGTCTCCATGCTCTAAATGGGTTACCTGGGATGTTTTCATCTGACTTATTATTATAAATGATATTGCGCTTGGTATTGGCTGTAAGTACACTTCCTTACTGCACAGGGATTAGGCACAAGTGGTTGGAACTGTGGCCTCTGGGTATCAGAGAAGGGAGTATGTGCCCAAAATGTGTCCTAGACCCATTCTAATTGTACCCCTTTCCAGTTCCATACCTCTCATTGGACTTTGCAACCAGTATGGCAGTACCAAAATGGTGAAAAGGCAGTACCTGCTCACAGATACCCATGAGTTTCCCATAAATATCTGTATCCTGCCCCATCTTTCCTTTAGCAACACTTCTATTTTTGGTTAAAATAATGTAGGAATGAGTCAATCTTGTTTTACTCACAGGAACCCTGTACTCTGCTGCCCATATCGGGGGTTATCCTACTGTTCATCTCGGTGTTGCGTGGCTCTTACTAAACTAAATGCCGCCTCTGTTTTTTTTGCAGTAACTATGCGCCAGTTTGACCACCCGCACATTGTGAAGTTAATTGGAGTCATTACGGAGAACCCAGTCTGGATTATCATGGAACTGTGCACCCTGGGAGAGGTAGGTTCTAATGGAACTTCCACCGGGCAATAGATATCTGTATTATATTGCATTATATTTTATATATTACTGTCATAACATAGTGAAATATTCTAAGCCACTTTCCCTTATACAGTAATTATACTATACTATATATTACTATATATACTATATATTTCCCTTATATAGTATTATATATTAACTTAAGTGAAACCTGCCATATTGCTTTCCTCTGTGCCTGCATTCTCCTAATATTTCAACAGGTACTTCTTTTGATATCAAGGAGTGCCAGTATTTCATTTGAGTTATAGGAATGCCTTTACTGGTTCATTTAATAAGGCATGCTCAGCTTTATAAATGATAAGGGGGACTTATAATGACCCTTATAAATTGCTTAAAGCTCTCTTTGTGTACTGTCTAAGGGAAACACTATGGCACCTCCTACCCATATGTATAAATACAAATATACAGAGAAGGAATGTTCTGGGCACACAATAAGCTGTACCCCCATACTGTACTGTCTAAGGGAAACACTATGGCACCCCCTACCCATATGTATAAATACAAATATACAGAGAAGGAATGTTCTGGGCACACAATAAGCTGTACCCCCATACTGTACTGTCTAAGGGAAACACTATGGCACCCCCTACCCATATGTATAAATACAAATATACAGAGAAGGAATGTTCTGGGCACACAATAAGCTGTACCCCCATACTGTACTGTCTAAGGGAAACACTATGGCACCCCCTACCCATATGTATAAATACAAATATACAGAGAAGGAATGTTCTGGGCACACAATAAGCTGTACCCCATACTGTACTGTCTAAGGGAAACACTATGGCACCTCCTACCCATATGTATAAATACAAATATACAGAGAAGGAATGTTCTGGGCACACAATAAGCTGTACCCCCATACTGTACTGTCTAAGGGAAACACTATGGCACCCCCTACCCATATGTATAAATACAAATATACAGAGAAGGAATGTTCTGGGCACACAATAAGCTGTACCCCCATACTGTACTGTCTAAGGGAAACACTATGGCACCCCCTACCCATATGTATAAATACAAATATACAGAGAAGGAATGTTCTGGGCACACAATAAGCTGTACCCCCATACTGTACTGTCTAAGGGAAACACTATGGCACCTCCTACCCATATGTATAAATACAAATATACAGAGAAGGAATGTTCTGGGCACACAATAAGCTGTACCCCCATACTGTACTGTCTAAGGGAAACACTATGGCACCTCCTACCCATATGTATAAATACAAATATACAGAGAAGGAATGTTCTGGGCACACAATAAGCTGTACCCCCATACTGTACTGTCTAAGGGAAACACTATGGCACCTCCTACCCATATGTATAAATACAAATATACAGAGAAGGAATGTTCTGGGCACACAATAAATTCAATTTTTGTATATAATATGGAAGGGGAAAAGTAGTGAACTTATCTGAATTAGTTATGGAACTCATGAGTAGTACTGAATGGTTAAGTAGCTGTAGGTGTATGTACAATATGCGTTAGCCCCCAGGCATGTCACCCACATTACATTTTGCGGTACTGACCCATTTTCTTTCCATTTCCAAAAGCTGAGATCATTTTTACAAGTCAGAAAATACAGTCTGGATCTGGCATCCTTGATCCTCTACGCTTACCAGCTCAGCACGGCGCTCGCCTACTTGGAAAGCAAACGATTTGTACATAGGTATGAGCAGTTACTTATCATTGGGGCATTTTATTGGGAATGAAATGAAATACTTTTTTGTTTCTTGAAAATGTTACATTACAAAGCTCAGTCCGTTCCCCGTCAGTGTTATATCTGCAACTCTCCTATAGGTGGTGCTACTTCCTCTGGAAACAAACACACTTATTACAAGTTGATGCTAAACCAAGGGAAAAAAAATGTGGTTGGGAAAGAGTTAATACAAATGTCTATTTTGGTAACATTGGGCTTCTGTTTAAATGTTACCCACTAGTGACACCTGCTGGACACTGTTTGCATTTTTATATTTCCAAAATCTATATATAATAAGCAGCCCCCTGTTATACTCAGAGGCTTCCCCCCGCTAAACTGATGTATTTTCTACTTTAATATAGGGATTTGTTTCAGCTGGCAATTTAGACACACAAGTTCTTCCCATTGTGAGATGTTGATGTGCTGGATATCAGCAGCCGAGATGATAATACCATATATTTCGCATTTCTACACTGATGGATTCATATCCATGTTCTCTTTTCTGTTACAGAGATATTGCTGCTAGAAATGTACTGGTCTCGTCCTCGGACTGTGTAAAATTAGGGGACTTTGGCCTCTCCAGATATATGGAGGACAGTACTTACTATAAAGGTGAGAGCCAGTATATAATGTATGGAAGCCTGCTGTTTGTCTGTGCTGTATGGAAAGGGTTATTGGCTCTAAGCAAAAGGTGATTTTTCTCTGCAGCTTTAACCTTGGAAATAACAGACAAAACACCCAATGTGCCATTGGAAAAGGGATTTTCTCATTATTATTATTATTATTATTAATAATCGTTATTATTGATTATGTCAATAATGTCAATAATAATAAGTATGATAATAATGTATTTATATAGCGCCAGAATGTTCTGTACTACTGTACAGTAACATTAAATACTAAATATTGACCCAATCTTAGCTGCATAAATGTTATAACCAATAGAACGCAATACTCTGTTTATAATCATTTACTGTGATTTAACCTTAAATATTGTGGTTCCCGCAGCTTCCAAAGGCAAATTGCCCATTAAATGGATGGCGCCGGAGTCCATTAACTTTAGACGTTTTACCTCTGCCAGTGACGTGTGGATGTTTGGTAAGTGAAAAAGACTTGAAAATTTCCTCCCTTTGTGTTTTTCTGTGATTAAATCATATTCGGGAGATTTCTGGCCCACCTAGAGCAGGTTTAACCACGACATCAAATCTTACTGCGTGCCATTGCCCTTATTGGCAACATTGCCCTAAATGGTTAAAAGCTGAGTTGTTCTGTGGTCTTATATGATTTATCAGTTGCACAAACACAGACTTATTCTTCCCTGCCCTCTTCCCCTATGTGTTATGTTGGTACGTTCCCCAGGGAGAGCGAAGCGACAGTTTGTGCAAAGGTCATACAGTCAGAATGTTATTTATATAGAGAATATTATGTGGTTTCACAGCAGCGACACTAAGACAGTCTGAGAGGTGCGTAGCATTTCACACCTCCCCTTGTCTGCGGCCTTCTGCAAAGGGGTGTGTATCCAGGCAGGAAGCTTTTGCCCACCACTAATAACACTGACCTTTTAATGTCACTGGGAAATTTGCCCAAAGATGAATTTTGTGGTGGGGGTGTAACCAAGCAGAGCAGCACTTAGTATGGCCTTAGCAGGTACAGTAAGAGTAGTGAGGATAATAGCCCCTGGGAAGGGACTGGGGCTGTGGGATAGCAGGTATAATAGGGAGAGATGGTGCCTATAGTAGCAGTGGGGGGATAATAGCCTCTGGGAAGGGATTGGGGCTGTGGGATAGCAGGTATAGTAGGGAGAGATGGTGCCTATAGTAGCAGTGGGGGGATAATAGCCTCTGGGAAGGGACTGTGGCTGTGGGATAGCAGGTATAGTAGGGAGAGATGGTGCCTATAGTAGCAGTGGGGGGATAATAGCCTCTGGGAAGGGATTGGGGCTGTGGGATAGCAGGTATAGTAGGGAGAGATGGTGCCTATAGTAGCAGTGGGGGGATAATAGCCTCTGGGAAGGGACTGGGGCTGTGGGATAGCAGGTATAGTAGGGAGAGATGGTGCCTATAGTAGCAGTGGGGGGATAATAGCCTCTGGGAAGGGACTGGGGCTGTGGGATAGCAGGTATAGTAGGGAGAGATGGTGCCTATAGTAGCAGTGGGGGGATAATAGCCTCTGGGAAGGGACTGGGGCTGTGGGATAGCAGGTATAGTAGGGAGAGATGGTGCCTATAGTAGCAGTGGGGGGATAATAGCCTCTGGGAAGGGACTGGGGCTGTGGGATAGCAGGTATAGTAGGGAGAGATGGTGCCTATAGTAGCAGTGGGGGGATAATAGCCTCTGGGAAGGGACTGGGGCTGTGGGATAGCAGGTATAGTAGGGAGAGATGGTGCCTATAGTAGCAGTGGGGGGATAATAGCCTCTGGGAAGGGACTGGGGCTGTGGGATAGCAGGTATAGTAGGGAGAGATGGTGCCTATAGTAGCAGTGGGGGGATAATAGCCTCTGGGAAGGGACTGGGGCTGTGGGATAGCAGGTATAGTAGGGAGAGATGGTGCCTATAGTAGCAGTGGGGGGATAATAGCCTCTGGGAAGGGACTGGGGCTGTGGGATAGCAGGTATAGTAGGGAGAGATGGTGCCTATAGTAGCAGTGGGATAATAGCCTCTGGGAAGGGACTGGGGCTGTGGGATAGCAGGTATAGTAGGGAGAGATGGTGCCTATAGTAGCAGTGGGGGGATAATAGCCTCTGGGAAGGGACTGGGGCTGTGGGATAGCAGGTATAGTAGGGAGAGATGATGCCTATAGTAACAGTGGGGGGATAATAGACTCTGGGAAGGGACTGGGGCTGTGGGATAGCAGGTATAGTAGGGAGAGATGGTGCCTATAGTAGCAGTGGGATAATAGCCTCTGGGAAGGGACTGGGGCTGTGGGATAGCAGGTATAGTAGGGAGAGATGGTGCCTATAGTAGCAGTGGGATAATAGCCTCTGGGAAGGGACTGGGGCTGTGGGATAGCAGGTATAGTAGGGAGAGATGGTGCCTATAGTAGCAGTGGGATAATAGCCTCTGGGAAGGGACTGGGGCTGTGGGATAGCAGGTATAGTAGGGAGAGATGGTGCCTATAGTAGCAGTGGGGGATTATACTTGATGCCCACAGAGTTGATGCAGGAAACTCCCCACTGAATATTAAAGCCTGGATCTTGGCTAAAACACAAGTAGTAGTAGTGCCGTGCCCATACGCCCTGCTGCCAGTAGCAGATAACATTTGAGCTCCTTCCATGTCTAAGTGTCGCACTTCCTCCCTCCCAAGTGGCGGGCGTGTGTGACAGTTTGTCGGTCACTTTGTTACACTGCCGCCTTTGCTTTGATACAAGTGCAGTCAGAGCAATAGAAACCCAATAGTACCAGCAGTGCAGCTTGAGGAAATCATTGGCTGTGTGCAAGTCAGATTCATTATTGGCACAAATAGGGGCTGTTACTCGGGGGCTTGGGTGTCCCCAATGCTGAGAAGCCTCAGCTGTAACCACTTGGTGACTCCATAAAGCTTGTATTTCAATTATATGCGTTACACATACTGTATGTAGCAGGGGGTTATACATCCAGAAATATCTGCCTGTGCTTATTATCACGTGGGCACGGGTGCCTATTGCACTCACTGAGTGCTATTAACTATAAAGCAACACGGATTTCCCCCGTTCTTGCTCTGGGAGGGGCAACTGTCAGCCTCTAGCCAATCAGAGCCTAAGTTAAAAATAATCAGGAAACTCCAATAGGAAGAGCAAGAAAATGTTTGTCTGTGTCGCTGTGTCTCCCCCCCCCCCCCCCCCCCCCCCCCCCCCCCCCGGGGTGTTACACAGTATAATCCGGCACAGGGCAGAGACCCAGTTGATTCTCACAGAAACAATAACTGGGCCAGGATTCAATTATTTTGTTGCAATAAAAATCTTGTTTCTAGTTTGTGTTGTTGGAATTTGGGAATTAGCATAGATTTCCTTTTAGGGAAGAATATGGGGAATATTGTTATTTGTATGGGAGGAAGCACAGGAATATAATGGCACAATCATGGTTATTTGTTCAGTTAAAGGGCCAGTACACCCCTTGTTCAGCCTCAGCTCACTGAGTAGAACTTGTGCTGCGCTGACTTCCTTTGTGCGGTTTCACTGGGACATTTGTATGGTTTCGGGTTCTTTTTAAACATAACAGGTTAGAATCTAATAAGATAAATAAAGTCAACTTACTCTTCCTGTTAATACCAGGAGTTTAGTAAAAAAAACCTCTGTATAAACAAACTCCTCCCATCCCCCACCTGCAGCCTATATCAGGCTGCTTATTAGACAGAGGCTTCTCGGTATATTGCTGATTAGTTTTACCCTGCAAAAATGGGATTACTGTCCCTAGGATATAGCTGACCTGATAAGGATATTCTGTGCCCATATAAAGGCATTATTATAAGGGATAATGTACCCCCTACTGTAAATGATAAGGATATTAGCAGTCACTGAGGGGTTCTGTGCCCATATAAAGGCACAAGGCTGCAGGCTGAGTTATACAGGGAACTCTGAGTATCACTCATGTATTATAAGGGATAATGTACCCCCTACTGTAAATGATAAGGATATTAGCAGTCACTGAGGGGTTCTGTGCCCCCCATATAAAGGCACAAGGCTGCAGGCTGAGTTATACAGGGAACTCTGAGTATCACTCATGTATTATAAGGGATAATGTACCCCCTACTGTAAATGATAAGGATATTAGCAGTCACTGAGGGGTTCTGTGCCCCCCATATAAAGGCACAAGGCTGCAGGCTGAGTTATACAGGGAACTCTGAGTATCACTCATGTATTATAAGGGATAATGTACCCCCTACTGTAAATGATAAGGATATTAGCAGTCACTGAGGGGTTCTGTGCCCATATAAAGGCACAAGGCTGCAGGCTGAGTTATACAGGGAACTCTGAGTATCACTCATGTATTATAAGGGATAATGTACCCCTACTGTAAATGATAAGGATATTAGCAGTCACTGAGGGGTTCTGTGCCCCCCATATAAAGGCACAAGGCTGCAGGCTGAGTTATACAGGGAACTCTGAGTATCGCTCATGTATTATAAGGGATATTGTACCCCCTACTGTAAATGATAAGGATATTAGCAGTCACTGAGGGGTTCTGTGCCCATATAAAGGCACAAGGCTGCAGGCTGAGTTATACAGGGAACTCTGAGTATCACTCATGTATTATAAGGGATAATGTACCCCCTACTGTAAATGATAAGGATATTAGAAGTCCCCCTTTAATAATGCCTTCTGTCTTTGCTTTTCCAGGTGTGTGCATGTGGGAAATATTAATGTATGGAATCAAGCCTTTCCAAGGGGTAAAGAACAACGATGTGATTGGTCGAATTGAGAATGGTGAACGCTTGCCGATGCCCCCCAACTGCCCCCCCACGCTGTACAGCCTTATGACGAAGTGCTGGGCCTACGACCCAAGTAGGAGGCCGCGATTTACTGAACTCAAAGCACAACTCAGGTAGGGGCCCCTGGGGGTCATTGTGGGTGTAGTGCTGTGTGAGCTGCACCCCCTCTTGCTCTTTCTGCCCCCAAGAATCAGGGGGGTTGAATTGAATCATGTGACAGGCATATTTAGTCTTATGGAGTTTCTTAGAAGAAAGGATGTGTAAAAAGGATGTTCTGTATAAACACAGCACCTTCTCATTGTGGCCACTGGGGGGCTCTGTTCTACTGTTGCATTTTCTGCAGCACAGACAAGCAATATGGTGGCTCCAACTCAAATTAAATGTCATTTTTAAAGGAACAGTAACACCAAAAAATGAAAGAGCTTTAAAGTAATAAAAATATAATGCACTGTTGCCCTGCACTGGTAAAACTGGTGTGTTTGCTACAGTAACACTACTATAATTTATATAATAAGCTGCTGTGTAGCCATGGGGGCAGCCATTCAAGCTGGAAAAAAGGAGAAAAGGCACAGGTTACATAGCAGATAACAGATAAGCTCTGTAGAATACAATAGTGTTTTATCTGTTATCTGCTATGTGCCTGTGCCTTTTCTCCTTTGAATGGCTGCCTCCATGGCTACATAGCAGCTTATTTATATAAATTATAATAGACTTTCTGAAGTAAACACACAACTTTTACCAGTGCAGGGCAGCAGCACATTATATTTTAGTTACTTTTATACACTTTCATTTCTTGGTGTTACTGTTCCTTTAAGAGATTCTATTTTGTGCGTGACGTTTCCTGGCACCATTTAGTGGCTGCCTGAATGGAATTAAAGGGCAAATGAACCAACGTAATGTAGATAACAGTTGTTCTAGCTCATCGGCCAACTGCTTAGAATGAAATAAAGTACTTACCTAAATCTCGAGCCCTGCCCCCTAATGCTGTGCCTCCCCATTGAATGATAATCCTGAACACTGGTCATAGCAGCTCTGGCCTACAGTTCCCAGCATCCTTCCCCAGCTCATGTCCAGTTTTATATTAACTATTGGGGTGCCAGTTGCTACGTGTCAGTGCTTTTATTGCTTGGCAAGGGGGCCTTGCTGTATAGTACCCCCTTAGTGCATTTCTACACTGGGGCAGTTCATTCAGAGAGAATAGCTGTGTAGGGGATATAAAGCCTATAAACAATTGACCCAGTGAAAAAAATGTAACTACCTGATATCCATTTCTTATTCTCACTGGTTCCATAGTTATATGCAGAAATATAATAGCTTATTACAGCTCTCTGTCCCTCTCTGTGCTCTCTGCACTGCTAGTCCCGACTTCTGACACAATGTAGCAGGAGCAGATTAACAGACCTGAGAAGGGGCTCGTGAGGCAGTGGGGAAAGCGGAGTCCTGGTTGGAGGACAGCTGACTCTTATGTTGTTTTGGGAGTCAGAACCCGCGGGTAAAACCTGTGGTCAGTTGAGTGTGAATATTGTGGCCAAAATGTGTGCAGAGCGCCCTGTGCCAGTGAGTGTAAATGTAGATGCGCTGTGCTTCCCTGCATAGAGGGGCATTATGGTATTACTGTATTATATAATCCTATGGAAGCTCTGTTATTGGCATCTGCCCTCAGGAGAAGAGATTCCCGTATTCCTCATATCATTTTATAATTAGCGACTAATCAGACAGGGGCGGAACTTGTGGTGCTGTTTGTGCTCTTGTGGACCTGATAAAGAACTGCCCTTGTGTGTCGCATTTTCCAGCCCCCCCCCCAGTGATTCTATCAGGCGTTAATCTGTCCCACTGTCCCTTTCTTATAATTGCCCTCTGGGGCCCAATCTTTTCTCAGTGCCTCTGTCCCACTGTCAATGGGCCCTTTGTGTGTAACAGGCCGATACTGCCAAAAATCCCAGTGGGACAGGCCCAGCCCATTGGCATAGTGATCCATTATCCCCTCCTCATACCCACTGATTCCTTAGTCTGGGCCGGGCATGTACCCTCATGTCTCACACGCGCCCGTCTTTCCTTTTATTCTTCCTAAACAGTCACAGAAAATGTTGTGCAGCCCAATATCTGTCCCTGAGCATCCCTGTGCCATTATGTACAGGCTATGGGCAAACTTAGGGGGCTGTTCCTGCTGAATTGTGCTTAGTACAGGGGAATCCCTATGCTGCCATAGTTTTATGGTATCTCTCTGTACAGGCTATGAGCAAACTTAGGGGGCTGTTCCTGCTGAATTGTGCTTAGTACAGGGGAATCCCTATGTGCCATAGTTTTATGGTATCTCTCTGTACAGGCTATGGGCAAACTTAGGAGGCTGTTCCTGCTGAATTGTGCTTAGTACAGGGGAATCCCTATGTGCCATAGTTTTATGGTATCTCTCTGTACAGGCTATGAGCAAACTTAGGAGGCTGTTCCTGCTGAATTGTGCTTAGTACAGGGGAATCCCTATGCTGCCATAGTTTTATGGTATCTCTCTGTACAGGCTATGAGCAAACTTAGGAGGCTGTTCCTGCTGAATTGTGCTTAGTACAGGGGAATCCCTATGCTGCCATAGTTCCATGGCTTCTTATACCCATCCCCGTAGCTTTATTCCTCTCCCCGAGAGCTGCCATTAGATTCCCCAGCGAGGATTTCTGGGAAACGTCCGTCTGTGTGGGCTGCCAGGGAACAGTTCATCTGAAAGCTATGTCTCCTTCCTGCTAAAAATACTCTGTTTGGGAAAAAATGCCACAATGTGACTCCTTGCCCCCTCGGCTGTGCCGCCCCTCTGACTTCTGTAACAGCTGGAGAGGCCAGTGATCTCCCATGCCTCCTACTACAGGCTTCCCATTGTCAGACAGACATATATATATACTCACACTTGTTACCCACCCCAGAGAGTCATTATCCTGTAACAGAGTCACAGCCCAGACGTTGAGCATTTTAGGGATAAATATATCACAGGCTTCTCCATCCAGCAGTGCTGTAAATGTATATGAGATAAAGATGAGGTCCTCTTGTCCTGAGCCTTTTGGGACTGTTACTTTATTGATCTATAAATCACTGTTCCACCTTAAGAGTTCTTTATATGAGGTGCTGAGAAATATTCACCCTTCCGCCGCTCCTTTAAATTAACCTGCTAACTGCCAGCTAGAAATAACAAGCCAAGCATTGGGGTTTTCACTCTTTCCATAACGGAATGCCAAGCATCCGTTGCTTTTATAAGGCGACTGCAGTGTTAACCCACTCGCAGCCGGGGAGGCATTTTGCCCCATCCTGGGGTAACAGGGGCCGCAGCAGTAGAATGTGTGCAGAGGAGCAGGGGAAGGGGCTGGGAGCTGAGGTGCTGCGGTGGCTTCCTGTGTGTGAGTAGTGTGGGATGGAGCATTCATCTGAGAGGGAATACACAGTGCGGCGGCCTGACAATCCCATGGAGCCGCACTGCAGCCCGGATCGGCACACAGCGCCAGCAAGGTGGCACTACCAGTTCTGCTGAAGCCCAGACAGTCGGAGCTGCTGTAGATTCCAGGCATAGAGAGCTTTAATGGTGGCAGCCATCCAAGAATAACAATCCACATAGCAGAACGGGGAGGCGGCTGTGAGGGGGGATCATTAGTTGCACATAGACACATTCAGGGCTCAGAGGGTTCCAGGAGGATCTGTGAGGTATTGGCTTCTCCGGCACAGGATCCCTCGCTCTGCGCACTTCTTGGCCTTATTTCATGCTCCCTGGACCAACAGGTATTTCATTCTGCTTTTCCATTCCGCTGAGTTCCCCAGGCATTGTATGTGATTGTGTTGTTATTGTGTTGTTATTGGCTCTTTGTGCCACACTATGGGTTTGTTTCAGTTGGTGGGTTGGCACTGAGTCATGCAACTGATGCGTTGATTTTGCTATTAAATGTTATATTTATAGTTATTCCACTATAAGGGCTGCTAGTTTTGCACTCCTACTACTATCCCTACATTGCTAAATGATATCACAGTAAGCGAGGCTGTGCTACTATCCCTACATTGCTAAATGATATCACAATAAGCGAGGCTGTGCTACTATCCCTACATTGCTAAATGATATCACAATAAGCGAGGCTGTGCTACTATCCCTACATTGCTAAATGATATCACAATAAGCGAGGCTGTGCTACTATCCCTACATTGCTAAATGATATCACAATAAGCGAGGCTGTGCTACTATCCCTACATTGCTAAATGATATCACAATAAGCGAGGCTGTGCTACTATCCCTACATTGCTAAATGATATCACAATAAGCGCGGCTGTGCTACTATCCCTACACTGCTAAATGATATCACAATAAGCACGGCTGTGCTACTATCCCTACATTGCTAAATGATATCACAATAAGCGCGGCTGTGCTACTATCCCTACACTGCTAAATGATATCACAATAAGCGCGGCTGTGCTACTATCCCTACATTGCTAAATGATATCACAATAAGCGAGGCTGTGCTACTATCCCTACACTGCTAAATTATATCACAATAAGCGAGGCTCTGCTACTATCCCTACATTGCTAAATGATATCACAATAAGCGAGGCTGTGCTACTATCCCTACATTGCTAAATGATATCACAATAAGTGAGGCTGTGCTACTATCCCTACATTGCTAAATGATATCACAATAAGCGAGGCTGTGCTACTATCCCTACACTGCTAAATGATATCACAATAAGCGAGGCTGTGCTACTATCCCTACACTGCTAAATGATATCACAATAAGCGAGGCTGTGCTACTATCCCTACATTGCTAAATGATAAACAATAAGCGAGGCTGTGCTACTATCCCTACACTGCTAAATGATATCACAATAAGCGAGGCTGTGCTACTATCCCTACACTGCTAAATGATATCACAGTAAGCGAGGCTGTGCTACTATCCCTACATTGCTAAATGATATCACAATAAGCGAGGCTGTGCTACTATCCCTACATTGCTAAATGATATCACAATAAGCGCGGCTGTGCTACTATCCCTACATTGCTAAATGATATCACAATAAGCGCGGCTGTGCTACTATCCCTACATTGCTAAATGATATCACAATAAGCGCGGCTGTGTTACTATCCCTACATTGCTAAATGATATCACAGTAAGCGAGGCTGTGCTACTATCCCTACATTGCTAAATGATATCACAATAAGCGAGGCTGTGCTACTATCCCTACATTGCTAAATGATATCACAATAAGCGCGGCTGTGCTACTATCCCTACATTGCTAAATGATATCACAATAAGCGCGGCTGTGCTACTATCCCTACATTGCTAAATGATATCACAATAAGCGCGGCTGTGCTACTATCCCTACATTGCTAAATGATATCACAATAAGCGAGGCTTTGCTACTATCCCTACATTGCTAAATGATATAACAGTAAGCGAGGCTGTGTTACTATCCCTACATTGCTAAATGATATCACAGTAAGCGAGGCTCTGCTACTATCCCTACATTGCTAAATGATATCACAATAAGCGCGGCTGTGTTACTATCCCTACATTGCTAAATGATATCACAGTAAGCGAGGCTCTGCTACTATCCCTACATTGCTAAATGATATCACAATAAGCGAGGCTGTGCTACTATCCCTACATTGCTAAATGATATCACAATAAGCGAGGCTGTGCTACTATCCCTACATTGCTAAATGATATCACAATAAGCGTGGCTGTGCTACTATCCCTACATTGCAGCAGTTGAGCATCACTTTACAGCCCCCCTGGCAGAATGTGGGGGTTACGAGCCAGTGACAGGTGCAGGGAGTGAGCCAGCCCCCAGTGGGGGGTATTTAGCAGGGTCCCGGGAGTCCGTTGCTTACTGTCCCTGTGTTTATGCCCTAGTACTATACTGGAAGAGGAGAAGTTGCAGCAGGAGGAGCGGATGAGGATGGAATCCCGCCGACAGGTGACGGTTTCCTGGGATTCGGGAGGATCCGACGAGGCCCCCCCAAAGGTCAGTGACACTTTGGTCATTTCCCTATGGGACCTAACTGTAAATGATATCCTTATAAATGGTGCTTAGTGATGTCATCAGTTATAAGCAGAGTTTAGTGATGTCATTTCTGTCACATGACTCACTAAAACTTATTATATTATAATAGATAAAGTACCTCCTGTTGTTAAATAGAAGTCACCTCGGAGCTTTTATAGCTTCCCTATATAATACCCAGTCCTACTTTCAGTGAGTTTGTGCGGTTGACTTCCCGGCAGTGCAGGGGTTTAGCTGCTCGTACATACAGTAGCTGCCTGAGGGTTCCTCGCACAGCTGCACGCGACTCAGTACACTTACTGTTTATTGACTTTCTCCCCTGTGGGGGAGACACAAACTCCCCTGTCTCAGCACTTACAGTCCGGCCACCTGTCCGGCAAACTGCTGCTGTTACTGCCAGTCCCGTGCTCAGTCCATGAATAGGCTCCCACCTTACAGGGACACCCCCCCGGTGTTGCCATGCTGCCGTACAGTGATTTCATGATCTTCTCTCCTGTGTGATTCAGCCCAGCAGGCCGGGATACCCCAGCCCGAGGTCCAGCGAAGGTTTTTTCCCAAGTCCTCAACACATGGTGCAGCCCAATCACTACCAGGTAAGCCCAGGCGGGGCAGTATTGCAGCCATACAGTGTGGGGGGCACAGACACAACTGCCGTTTTCTCATCCATCACTCACCAACAGGGGCACCCATCTGATTCCCAGAGGTCTCTCAGAGACAGATATTGTGCCAGTCAGTGTAAATGGGTCACTCTCAGTACAACTCCACCCCTGGAATAGACGGCACCATAAAGTGACACATAAAGGCAAAGCTAACCAGCAGCCCTACATGTTATCTGATATATAGATGTCTGAACTGAGGTGCCCTAGCCCCATAGGGAAAAGGTTTGTTGGGGCATACTAGCAGGTAGGTAGGTAGCACTACCACTGAAATCTATAGGTACCACTACCACTGGACTATATAGGTACCACTGAACTCTATATGTACCACTGAACTCTATAGGTACCGCTATACAACTACCACTATAGGTACCACTACCACTGAACTCTATAGGTACCACTGAACTCTATAGGTACCACTATACAACTACCACTATAGGTACCACTACCACTGAACTCTATAGGTCCCACTGAACTCTATAGGTCCCACTGAACTCTACAGATACCACTAACATTGAACTATATAGGTACCACTGAACTCTATAGGTAGCACTACCACTGAACTCTATAGGTAGCACTACCACTGAACTCTATAGGTAGCACTACCACTGAACTCTATAGGTAGCACTACCACTGAACTCTATATGTACCTCTATATGTACCTCTATGACTGAACTCTACTGGCACATTCAGTCAGTGTAATAACTAATCTCAGTTGGTACCTCATTACATTACCTCTATAGGTACCACTATTGCTGCTACTAACCTGTATGTTCCCCCACATTCCTTTAAACTACATGCCATACACGTTTCATTTTCAGCAGATTGGGTCAGAACTGGAGCTGCAGCTGATGCATTTAGCTGATCATTTCACACACAGACTTCCCCACAAATAAGGAAGGGGTTATATAGATATTGTCTGAGACTGAGAACTGAGAGAAAGCACGAACGAGAGGAAACCAACCTTAGTAAACAATAACCATAACCTGTATGGAACCCAAACCGGCCTGTTAGCTGTCATCTGTTTAGTACAGTGACTAGTCCTTCTCTGTATATTTGTATTTATACATATGGGTAGGAGGTGCCATAGTGTTTCCCTTAGACAGTACAGTATAGGGGTACAGCTTATTGTGTGCCCAGAACATTCCTTCTCTGTATATTTGTATTTATACATATGGGTAGGAGGTGCCATAGTGTTTCCCTTAGACAGTACAGTATAGGGGTACAGCTTATTGTGTGCCCAGAACATTCCTTCTCTGTATATTTGTATTTATACATATGGGTAGGAGGTGCCATAGTGTTTCCCTTAGACAGTACAGTATGGGGGTACAGCTTATTGTGTGCCCAGAACATTCCTTCTCTGTATATTTGTATTTATAGAAATGGGTAGGAGGTGCCATAGTGTTTCCCTTAGACAGTACAGTATGGGGGTACAGCTTATTGTGTGCCCAGAACATTCCTTCTCTGTATATTTGTATTTATAGAAATGGGTAGGAGGTGCCATAGTGTTTCCCTTAGACAGTACAGTATGGGGGTACAGCTTATTGTGTGCCCAGAACATTCCTTCTCTGTATATTTGTATTTATAGAAATGGGTAGGGGGTGCCATAGTGTTTCCCTTAGACAGTACAGTATGGGGGTACAGCTTATTGTGTGCCCAGAACATTCCTTCTCTGTATATTTGTATTTATGCATATGGGTAGGGGGTGCCAAAGTGTTTCCCTTAGACAGTACAGTATGGAGGTACAGCTTATTGTGTGCCCAGAACATTCCTTCTCTGTATATTTGTATTTATACATATGGGTAGGAGGTGCCATAGTGTTTCCCTTAGACAGTACAGTATGGGGGTACAGCTTATTGTGTGCCCAGAACATTCCATCTCTGTATATTTGAGAATTATGTTTGCGCACTTATCTGCCCTGCACCAGTCCCGGGGCCTGTGGTTTGGGTCGGGGGGGTGTATAACTTGCTGTGTCACTCTGTGCCTCTCCAGGGAGGAAGTGCCGGTATCTTGGGTTCTTGGCGCTTATTCTTCTCCAAGCAATTTAGCCGTTTGGTTAAAGGAGCAGGACTGTGCATTCTGTAGCCATTTCATAGAGTTGGTAGCCACTGCGCCAGATTCATTCTGTGTGTTCCCTTTCCTCTTCCAGGTTTCTGGCTTTTCCATTTCCCATGGGATTCCCTCCATGTCAGGAAACCTGTATCCAGGTCAGGCATCCGTTATAGATCACATGGATTCCTGGAACCACCGGACACCTGATATAAACATGTGGCAGCCCGGCATGGAGGTAACGCCTAATGCTCTCGCCAGATTCCTCACATCATAGACAGAGAAACCACTCGGCCTGCCTTTCCTGCCGATGTTGTGCAGGATGTGGTTACGTACCTGAGTTAGACAATACACGGCCAATGGGAGGGCTACCGACCTGTCTGGCCCCAGCCACTTGTGCCAAGGATAATTAAATTATAGCTAAATGGATTGTTGGCTTCAGCAGGTGTTGAGGTTTATAGTTTAATCATACATGGCGGGCCAGCAACTTCCTGTTCTACACATCAAGAATTGAGTTGTGCAACGCAATTTTGCTTCCCCCATGTCTGTATTGATTTATTCTAATGGCTTCTGATTGGCTTATAGCCAGCGTGCCAACAGTCTGCATCACATTGGGCAGTCAGTGGCTCCGCCCCATGCACCAAACCTGCCATTGGCACATCCACTTTATAAGTTTAACCTTATCCCCAGTGACTTTATTTAGCGCCTATGTGTGGGGAGGGTTTACTTGGCCTTAGGTGGGGGTGGCACTATTAAGAGAGAGCGCCATACTCTCGGCTAAACACTTTTAGTCTTTCTTTCCTAGGACTCTGGGCCCATGGACCTGAGGAGTATGGCCCAGGTTCTGCCGACCCATTTAATGGAGGAAAGGCTAATAAGGCAGCAGCAAGAGATGGAGGAAGATCAACGCTGGCTGGAGAAGGAGGAGAGATTTTTGGTAATTACATTTTCCTTGATCTAATAATAATCAATAATATAAACTCGTCACATGACTGTTACACAGTAGCGCAGGCTGATCAAATCCTGAATTCTGTCCTTGGTTCTGTGCAGCCCCGTGCCCTTATTCCTGCTCTAGTGCTGGCCAATAGCAGGCAGGATTGGTAGTTCCCATAACTGCCTGTGGGAGTTGCAGTCCAACTACATGCTGACTGTGACAGGTTATCTGCCTGTTATCATGTGGTGCACTTCCTGTGAGCCGTACGGAGGCAGCAGCAACCGCAAGTGTGTGTCGTCTCTGCACCCTCTGTATGTGGGTCACGCCTTGTCACAGCGTCGGTACTGAGAGGTTCTGTGGCTCAGCTTTGTCTCCTACTGAGTCTTCATCAGGACCCCGCACCCCTCTGCCCGCTGATTTTCACCCTGTGGCCCCGGCTTGGTTCTTTCTGCCAAGCACTTAGCCACAACAGCAGCACAAAACTTTATTTATCTTGTCAGCCGGTTGCCTTCCCTCCAGCTCCTTCCTGAAGCCCCGGCGCGCGCAGGGTTAAAGAGATCCAGTCATTGGCTGCTGTTCCATTCCTTGCACTCGGCCAAGCCAAGAGCATATAAGTCTTCCTCTAACAGGAAGCGGGAATTAATGCTGCTTTTTCTCCATCCATGCGAGGAGCAGATCTGCCCGCGGCTCGGCACACTCACGCGCCACAGTCGTGCCCTTTCTGCACAAAATGCAGTTTTTCAGCTGCTGCGCGGGGCGAATGGTACGGCAGCCCCACGGCTCAGACTCCGATAGGTTCAGCTGGTTGGCACAGGGAGACGGGCACCTTCTGTTATATACAGATATTTATCTAATTCTACCCTTTTCTTATTTCAGAAGCCAGATGTGCGGCTCTCCAGGGGCAGCGTTGACCACGTGGATGGAAACCTTCAGTGCCCAGTAAGTGAGCGTCACTGTTTCGGTGCTTTGGGGGGGCTGCCTTGGCACCTTACCCACCTGCCGCATAGAAACCAAGAGACACCTTCATCCTTTTAGTATGGGAGATAAAGCAGCTGGCAGCTTTGGGGGCAGTCTGCCACCTCTCTGCAGTAAGATGCCCCCCCCCCCCCTCTGCAATGAGGTGCCCCCCCCAGTATAAACGGCTGCTCAGAGAGAGCGGATTGTTTGGATGAGGCTGTCAAGTAACCACTGTCTGTTTCCATAACAAAGCTCTGCGGATCTGTGCCAGCAGGGCGGCCAGGCATTTCTTCAGTTGATCCTTTCAGTGCCAGAGCGGTGCCCGTATGGGGGGGATTCACTTCCCGGGCTGTGCCTCCATCTGGGCACCACATGGGCAGGGCCATTCAGTTCCATGCAGCCAGATGTTTATTCTCACCGTTCACTGTGCAGTTTCCCATGGACTCCAACACGAGGGCGACTTTTCCTTTTTGGGTTATTTTTGGTTTATTATTTCCCGCACTGGGAATTTTGGGTCAAGTGGCATTAAAGTGATACACGCACCAAAATGCATCTGTTATTTGTGGCAATTAGAGATTTCACTAATGTTCCTACTATTAACCCCTTTGCCTCTCACCCCTCTGGGAGTAACTACAGCAGCTTAGAAACGGAGCGTGCCCAGATAACCTATGGGCACAGGGACTTCTGGCAGATGCAGTTCAGCAGGCACAATGGTTCAGCCTAACTCTGGGTGACATTATTTGTGCAATAAATGTGTGCTTATAAGCAGCATTGGGTGCCTTGGCTGTGCCAACAGTTGGCACATTTGCTGTGGGTGCACTGGCAGGAAGAGGGTGTAGTTACATGTTAAACCTCAGAGTTACTGTATGCACTGCCTTACGGACTCCTGAGTGTTTGTGCACGGGCTTGACTGATCTGTACTTTGTGTGTGTGTGCCTGTATCCATCTGGCACTGGGTCAGCTCCTCTCCTTCCCCGTTACTTATGGATCTGGGACTGGTTGAACCCAATCACTGGCCTGAGCTTTCGATGGCTTTGGGCAGAGATCCATTTGTCCCAATGCGCCCAAAATGACGAACGTCTGTTTTTGGCTTGGATGGTCCTGTTTGTGTGCAGTACGCCACTGGTGCGGGGATGGACCGGCATTGGTGCGAGGATAGGATGGGTCGGCATTGGTGCGAGGATGGGTCGGCACTGGTACGAGAATGGATCACTATTCCATGTGGCTCCAGTAAAGTGCCCAGACACAATCCTGTCCTGATTCCTCTCTCTGTCACATGAAATCCTCCGACTTCTGATTCCTCGGCGAGTGAGAAAACGCTTCAGGAATGTCTGTGGCTGGAAGGCCATGAAAGGAAAGTTGGAGCGAGCCAAGGTTTAGATAAGAAAACAACAACATTCCTCTGCGGCCCAGAACAAGAACCTACTGCCTCAGTTCTCCCTTTGGGCCAAAGTACATAGTCGTGAGAGTACTTGGGCAGGTTCTGGCACTGGTGCCAAACTGGTGGATAGAAATCATTGCGCCAGACGGAGGGTCAGCTCTTTGGCACGGGAAGCACCAGTGGGAGACGCAGGGAACCATCTCCCTATGCACCGACATAGACACGTACTTTGGGTTATACCAGCAGGGTCAGAGAGAAGTTCTCTAGAACCAGCACCTTCCTCTCACTTGGACCCTGCTTGGCTTTCAGAATTCATAAGGAACAGTCCATTCTGCAAGGAGGGGGAATCTGATGATTTACCTCTTCCTCCCGTAGCTGCTCTGATACATTGTCTGTCCATTCTGTCTCACTCACTGCTGATTGGCTAATTAAGGATTATTATTTACAACCCAAATAACATGCATGGTTCACTAATTCATAGGGAATAGCTTGCCTGCCCGTAGAGTAACACCCCCCTCCAATTCTCATGGTGAAATCTCACTTTGGCCTCTCCTGCTCTGTGCTAAATAGGAAATGTTCCTTATACAAATGTACCTGCTGATCACTTCATGCCTACAGTGGCCCTTTTAGGGGCCCATTTTGTTTCCTTACCCCAACAGAAAGCCAATCCGTATTGCCCCTTGCTATGTGTGTGTATGATTATTTATAGGCGGCTGCTTGTGTGCGCAGAACTGTACGTTTGCACCAGTCGTATGTAACAAATATAATTTTGCCCTTTCTCTTTACAGGCTGGGAACCAGCACATATACCAACCTGTTGGAAAGCCGGGTAAGTAGGTTCTGGGTGAGGGACAGTTTGAGTGACAGGAGGGCCACACGCAGGCTTACTCACACAGCACTTAGTTGAACTCCAGCTCAACGCAGCTCTGTTTATGCGCAGATCACTCGGCTCCACCAAAGAAACCTCCGCGCCCTGGGGCCCCCAGCCACCTGGGGAACCTTCCTGCACACAACAGCCCGGTGGACAGCTACAATGAAGGCGTCAAGGTAGGAGCAGGGAAAGGGAACGTTTGATACATCCAGTGATGCACAACTATATTACCCAGCATCCCCTGTCAAAAGCTGTACTTAGCTTCCCTGTAGCAGCAGAATGCAACGGCCAATTGGTACCACAATATATGGTGCTGCCCTTAGCAGGGGTTTCCCAGAAGGGAACTGGAAGCAGCTCCGGCCTGTACCATTAGCGCTGGGGTTCTGGTCTGACCTGGTTCTGTGCCAGCCGAGCATGGGTATTTCCATTTATGTCACAAATGCCCATAGACTGTTATTGCAGCTGCGCAGCCTTAGGGACTTTCCCCTGTGGCCCCCCCTGTAGCCGTATCCACTCAATACCACATTGCGATTGTTTCCATGCTCAGCTGCTGCGGTGGTGACTGCGGGAGGCTGCAGGGCCGACCCCTCCTGTGCAAATGGGTCGCTCCAAACCACACTATAGGTCCCACCACACTTGCCCAGGGGCATGAGAATAGCAGGGCAGGGACGCAGTATATGAGCTTTGCCTTTATATAAGGATTGTCCAATGCTGCTACCTGTACTGCAGTGTTCTGATGCTCTGGTGCTGAATTCCTAGTTATTGGTCTTCCTCTAACTGTTAAGGGGATATGTACAGTTTAACTGGGGTCTCCAGCCTCCCTGCTTTCTGCTATTATCATGTCTCTGGGCAGGTGTAGTGGGACCTGTAATGTGGTTTGGGCCAAGTATGAGCTAACGGGTTTTGTTTTTTTTTTTGCTGTCAGGTTTATGTAGCTGGTGTTTAGTTCCCCTTTAATAGTCATTCTGCCTCTGGGTTTCATATGCGTCCTGGGGTAAAGAATTGAGCAGGTGGAGTAGTGAGCCTGGAATCTGCCCGGCATCCTGAGCCTAAAGGAACCTCAACAAGCCCCTAATATATATTCCCCCCCCCGTCCTGTGAGCAGTGGAACAGCCCAGTAAATTCTCTTTCTGCCGTGACTTCACCGGCCCCACAAATATGAAATGCTGAGGTCACCGAAAAGGTTCACATTTCAAGGGAAAATATTCTTCAATGGAAAATGACACGAGCGACTGTTCCTAATCTCCGCTCGTTCAGAATTCCCAGCCTTCCTCTGAGACAGAACTTAGGGAAAAGGCCCCCCATTTATATGCAGGGAAGCAGGGTGTACTTGCCCTTTATCCTACTGACCTGTGGCCCTGGGCAAGTAGATGAGCATCTCAGTGCCTGTGGCTGTAGATTATTTGGCACAGAGGGGGTTATTGTTATATCTATAATATGTGCCAGGTTGGAATCTCAAACTTCAGTGGAATGGTGCCCCCTAGAGGCGGGGTGAATGTGATTACTTAGCTTTTACCATGCAGTAATATTGAACCAATCATATTCTGGCTGTAGAAGAACCTTAACAGACGCAATAGCCTGAAGCCCTCCCCCGAGGAGCACATATGCAGCCATTGGCCAGTTACTGGCGCTGGCACCTTCGGTTGCCTCTGGTTGGCTTACAGGTTCTTTGTTGGTGTGATCTGGGCCAGTACAGTGCTCCAATAGGATGCTTTACACATGTGACCAATACTGTGCAGTATGTGGGATGGGAGGCAGTACTGAATATACTGGGAGTCAGGAGGTGACGCAGTATTGGCCCTTCTGCCCCCACGCAGGCCAACTCTGTGGTACTTTGCGCCAGTTGCCCGCTACGTAGGCAGCGCTGGTTCCCTTGCATGCCCTTATGTTCTGCATGTACCCCGGCATGTAGCATGGGGTAAGTAGGAGCTTTGTGCACGATGATTTGCCCCCCAGCCCGGCGCTGATGCATGGAGCTTATTAGTGATATAGAATACCAGTAGCACCCCCCCCGGCAGCCATGATCTGCAACCCCCAGTAACCAAGCACTATGAGGATTCTGGGAGTTGCAGTTCAGTAGCAGCCGCCAATCCCTGCTTTGCATTTATTCTCCATTCAATTCCTTTCTCCTGCATTTATTAATAGATTTTTCTTTTTTTTTTTTTCCTTTGCTTCGGTAACTTTTCTTAACCCTCCTCTGCTCGCAACTAGCCATGGCGGGTAAGCACTACCTCTGTGTGTGTGTGTGTGCCCGTGTCGTGCCCGTCTCCTACTGCATGTTCTCACAGCTTCAAACGGGTCACTTGGTACCGCTCACACCCAAACAGAAATTCTCATCCAAACAAGCATCTGACTTACAGCCCCTCTGACTTACATTGGGGGGCGACTGTTGCTTGTATGGGGGTTAATCACATGACTCGGTGCTCCTCTGAGCACTTTTGCAGTTATGAGATTAGCAGTTTTACTCATGGGGCTATTGGCTCAGCAGCCCCTGGCGCTTGGTTCTTGGCCCCTTCTCATTATTATGGGTGACCTTGTATTTAGTTCCGCAGACTGGCACCCCCATGCCCGGACTGGGCTCTCATTGCACTGTGCCCGGCACCTTGGATTCTATTTGTGGCCCAATAAGATCTACTGGCTTTGCTGCCAGACGGCTGGTTGGATGAGAATTTCCATTTTATGGCTTCAAGTATGGGGGGGTCTGCACTTCTATTGGGGTCTTCTTGGTGCCAGACCAACACAGGTCCATTGCCCTATAGACCCCGCAGGAACACTTGGGCCACTGGGTTCTGTATTAATGATACTGTATGCCCAGATACCCAACCTCTTGTACCCTGTGCTCACTGCTGCCCTCTGTATCCACTTCTCTGCTTCCCCCATAAATAAATCTCTCCCCACGGGCTGCTATTCTGCCCCCCAAGCCAGTAACAGCCCTGAGTGTTCTCTCTGCAACTCAGTAAATGGGTCAGTACATCAGTAAATGGGTCAGTACATCAGTAAATTGCACAATATTTTCTCTCTCTGATTCCTCTTGTTTTGCTTATTAAGATCCAGCCCCAGGAGATCAGCCCCCCGCCGACTGCCAACCTGGACCGAACCAACGACAAAGTCTACGAGAATGTGACCGGTCTGGTTAAAGCTGTGATAGAAATGTCGAGCAGGATCCAGCCGGCGCCCCCCGAGGAATATGTTCCCATGGTCAAGGTAATTGCTTTTCTGCCCTGGAATAGCAGTACCAGAAGGTGTCGGTAGGTTCATACACAGGGAGGTAGGTAGATGCACGGGCGGCTAGGTAGATGCACGGGCGGCTAGGTAGATGCACGGGCGGCTAGGTAGATGCGCGGGCGGCTAGGTAGATGCGCGGGCGGCTAGGTAGATGCGCGGGCGGCTAGGTAGATGCACGGGCGGCTAGGTAGATGCACGGGCGGCTAGGTAGATGCACGGGCGGCTAGGTAGATGCACGGGCGGGTAGGTAGATGCACGGGCGGGTAGGTAGATGCACGGGCGGTTGTAAATGAGAAATGTGTAAATGAGAAAGGTGTAAATGAATGAATCCAAAAATCCTAAATGTGTGATTGGCTCTGTCCCTGACGTGTGATTGGCTCTGTCCCTGACGTGTGATTGGCTCTGTCCCTGACGTGTGATTGGCTCTGTCCCTGGATCTGCCTGCTACCGTTTCACTGCTAAAAAGGCACCCAGCCCTTTCCTAATACTGTCTGCTGTATCCGCCATCACTAGCACTTCAGGGAGGGTTGGGGGGTCTCAGCTTCTGGGGGTGTATAAACAGCACGGAACTGACACGTCTGATTTCCTCCCGCAGGGGGTGGGCCTGGCGCTGCGGACGTTATTGGCGACAGTAGATGAAACCATTCCTGTTCTTCCGGCCAGCACTCACAGAGAGGTAAGTTGTGCTTATGCTTCTGTTTCTGCCCCGGCCCTACGGGTATTTACTATGGGTGCCCCTACAGTAGTGATCCCCAACCAGTGGCTCAGGGCGACATGTTGCTCCCCAACCCCTTGGGTGTTGCTCTCAGTGCCCCCAAACCAGGGAGTTATTTTTGAATTCCTGACTTGGGGGCAAGTTTTGGTTGGATAAAAACAAGATTCCCTACCAAATAAAGCCCCTGTAAGCTGATAGGGTGCATAGAGGCCCCTAATAGCCAATCACAGCCCTTATTTGGCTCCTCCATGAACTTTTATGGTGCTTGTGTTGCTCCCCAAGTCTTTTTACATTTGACTGTGGCTCCCGAGTAAGAAAGGTTGGGGAACCCTGCTCTACAGGGAGAAATACATGGGTAATGTGATAACAGGTCTAGTAACCCATAGCAACCAATCAGCAGTTGTATTTACTGGTCACCTGGGGGGTGTGAGAGTGACACTGCGCACTCAGATGGGGGGGGGGGTATCCCGGGGGGCAGTTCTGCGTCCCTCCCCTGAGTGTCTGTCACTGTTGCAGATCGAGATGGCGCAGAAGCTGCTGAATTCGGACCTGGCGGAGCTGATCAATAAGATGAAGTTGGCGCAGCAGTACGTGATGACCAGCCTGCAGCAGGAGTACAAGAAGCAGATGCTGACGGCGGCGCACGCTTTGGCCGTAGACGCCAAGAACTTGCTCGATGTCATAGACCAAGCGCGACTGAGAATGATCAGCCACTCGCGGCCGCATTAGAGCCACCGGAACCCCTGTCCTGTTTCTCTCAGCAAGTTTCCCTTTGGGATTCCATCAAAGCCTTCCACCAGCAACGCTCTGCTTCTCCTGCGCTGCCCGGGCCACGACTTGCAGTTTTACCCCCCTTTCTTCCTCTTATAACTATGGCTGAAATACGGGGCGCCCGGGGCGGAGTTACCGGCAACATCCCCATAGCAACTGAGAAAGCCAGCCTGCCCGGCCCAGTAGCCCAGGGCGGCCAATGCAACATGGAGGACAGAGGCTGCCCGTAGCGCGCAGAGGGTCGGAGCGGCGCAGAGATTTACGGTTACCCGGGAAACCCAGGAAGCGGCCGCTGGAACTTTTTTTTTTCTATTCATGTAACTCAGCGGTTGCCGGATCTACACAGCGCTGAGCAGCGATTCCTTATCAGACCTTTTACCCTCTTGTTTCCGTGCGGATGGATACAAGCATTTCATTGGACGTCAGCAGCCGCTAGTTCTTGTTTTTATTTTCACCCAAATAAAGTTATTTTTTTGTAAATGTGCCGTTAGCAACGTCCGCGCCTGCACAGACTCCACCCCCCCAGCCATTCACTGTTTTTAATTAATTTATAAAGAAGTCTCACGTTCCCGCGCAACGTTTTTACTCGCTTAGTTCACCCGCGCCTAATGCCAGGCGACTCCACCCCCTTCCGCTGTTTTTTTATCTGCATCGTTGGTATCCGAATAAATTATCTTTTTGTTCTCTGTTCAACATGAACCCCTGTTGCTTCGCCAGGGGGCGCTATAACTTATTCTCAGGAAGAATAGAATGGACTTGTATATATACAGTACTTACCTATTAAAGAGGTGTGACCTGCGACCCGAGCCGTCATTGTCATTTGTATTGTGGGGCGGAGCATTTGTCTGCCCCGCCCATGTGTCTTCTCTGTGTTACCGCACCAACATCACCTAGGTAAACTGAGCAAACTTAGGGGGCTGTTCCTGCTGAATTGTGCTTAGTACAGGGGAATCCCTATGTGCCATAGTTTTATGGTATCTCTCTGTACAGGCTATGAGCAAACTTAGGGGGCTGTTCCTGCTGAATTGCGCTTAGTACAGGGGAATCCCTATGTGCCATAGTTTTATGGTATCTCTCTGTACAGGCTATGAGCAAACTTAGGGGGCTGTTCCTGCTGAATTGTGCTTAGTACAGGGGAATCCCTATGTGCCATAGTTTTATGGTATCTCTCTGTACAGGCTATGAGCAAACTTAGGGGGCTGTTCCTGCTGAATTGTGCTTAGTACAGGGGAATCCCTATGTGCCATAGTTTTATGGTATCTCTCTGTACAGGCTATGAGCAAACTTAGGGGGCTGTTCCTGCTGAATTGTGCTTAGTACAGGGGAATCCCTATGTGCCATAGTTTTATGGTATCTCTCTGTACAGGCTATGAGCAAACTTAGGGGGCTGTTCCTGCTGAATTGTGCTTAGTACAGGGGAATCCCTATGTGCCATAGTTTTATGGTATCTCTCTGTACAGGCTATGAGCAAACTTAGGGGGCTGTTCCTGCTGAATTGTGCTTAGTACAGGGGAATCCCTATGTGCCATAGTTTTATGGTATCTCTCTGTACAGGCTATGAGCAAACTTAGGGGGCTGTTCCTGCTGAATTGTGCTTAGTACAGGGGAAATTTTTGTTTATTGAATTCTTGCATCCTAATACAATAAATCTAAATAAATAACAAACAAATAAGCAAAGCAAAAAAAATATTTACATACAAAGGATAAACATAACCAACTTATTCACATAATTCTGCTTCCTCTGTGGGCAACTGCACAAATTTTGATGTACAAGGTTGCACCTGAGATATTCACAAACCTGCTCCATTTTCAGCTTACGATTTTTACCCCAATGAGCGGCTCAGCCTGGCTGGGTGCCACTCTACTATAAACAACTATACACACAAAACATGGCTCTGACTCCAGGAAGACAAAAGATTGGGCTACTCACCTAAAACTGTATGAAGCCCCATCAGAAAAATACATAGAAGGCAAAAATCTAAGGGGGGTGAAAAGTATTAGCCCAACACCAAAGAGACATCAGAATTAGCAAGAGACTCACGGTGGGTCAAACTGAATGCCCCTCCACAGACCCTTCCACCTTGCTTCATCCATCCTTTGTCTCTCCAAAGAGCGTATCTTCCCGAGCTCACCCAGTACCATATCCACCACCACTGGACAGGGGAGGACTTCCCGCCTGAGAGAAACCTTGCACCGTGTGTTCCAGGTGTAAAAGCGGACAACAGAGCTGACTAAGAAAAGAGTGCCCAAATCATACCCCCTGTGTCGCTTGAATGCCCCATAGGCCCACTCCTGGTAATTACAACCAGAGAGGCAAGGAATGCCCAAGGCAGCAGAGACTTGTTTGTAAACATCTATGTTAAAGGGGCACTGAAGCAAGAAGTGGTCCATCGTTTCCACTTCCCCAGAGCATTCCTCTCGTGGGCAGTCACGGTCATCAGTGCGTCTGTACTTCAGATTCCCATTAACATAGAGCTTCCCGTGGAAGGAGCGCCAGACGACATCCCTGAGCTTCGGGGGAACCCTTGGGGAATTGACTAAAGAGAGCCCTGATCTCAACACCTCGTCTGGACAGTCTTTCAAGGCCAGTGATGCATGAAAGTAGGAACCCAAGACTCTCCTATCGATGTCCCTTCTTGGAGAAGCCCTGATCTCCCCAACAGACACACACCACCGCCTCATCACCTTCAGACTCACGGCAACATAAGGCGGGAGAGGGGCATGAGGAGCACGCACGCTCTTTACCAAGCCGCCTCTCTTCCAACACTCAAGAAAAGGAAGGGCCCAAACTCTGAAGATCTCCACCCACAAAGGAGGCTTCTCCAAGAGGAGGTTGTTATAGTTGTATTTAATAAAGGTGTTCATGAAGAACACAACGGGGTTCACCATACCGAGACCCCCCTCCTTCCTTTGTAGGTAGGTAATATTCCTTTTGATGAGGTTTGTCTTATTCCCCCATAACAGTTGGAAGAAGAGACCTTTGATCTTAACGTAGAAAGCTTCTGGCAAAAGGCACACATGGCTGAGATACAAAAAGATTGGAATCAGGTAGGTTTTGATAAGATCCACCCTTTCTCTGAGGGTAAATTTCAACCCTTTCCACCGGTTCACCAGAACAGATGCGGTTTCCAACTTGCCCTCCCAAATTTGCTTGGCATAATCGCCCTGGCCAAATTCGATACCAAGAATTTTAATTTTGGGCTGGGCCACTGGGAAGACATCCAGAAGATCGAAGGCAGGATCTCCCTTCCCCATCCAGAAAGTTTCACACTTATTCTGATTAATCAAGGACCCAGAGGCCCTCGAGTAGTCCCTTAGCACCCGTGCCACAGTCTCTGCCTCCTCCCCACTAGACACGACTACTGTGACATCGTCTGCATAAGCGGAGACCTTCAGGGCCCTCCCGGGAGACAGAGGAACCCCTGCTAATGCATCGCACTCTATCCGCCTTATGAGGGGATCAATGGCAAATACATAAAGCAAAGGGTTCAAAGGACAGCCCTGTCGGACCCCAGAAGAAACCCCAAAGCTCTCCCCGGACCAACCATTCACAAGTGGGAAACTCTCGGCCCCTTTATACAAAATCTTTAGCCAATTAACAAATTTACCCGGAAGACCGTACCTGTCAAGGAGCAACCAGAGATACTCGTGGTTTACCCTATCGAAAGCCTTTGACTGATCCAAAGTCAGCAGATACTTACCCCACTCGCAGATCCTGCACCGCTCTAAGACCTCCCGGATGCCAAGGACAGCGGAAAAGGTGCTGCGGCCCTTCACTGTGCAGTGCTGAGAGGGGGAAAGAAGCCTTTCTGCAAAAGGAAAAAGGCGGTTGAACATGACCTTTGCCAGAATCTTTCGGTCTGTATTGAGAAGAGCGATGGGGCGCCAGTTCTCAACCTTAGACTGGTCCAAACCCTTGGAGAGGAGAATAAGAGCTGAGTGTCTCATAGAGGGAGGGAGTAGGCCCTCTTCCAGGGTGCTATTGAATACCTCTGTGAGACGAGGGGCCAGGACATCAACAAACTGTTTATAAAATTCGGCTGTTAAACCGTCAGGCCCTGGAGACTTTTTGAGGCCTAAGCCATCAATTGCCTTCCTGACCTCCTCAACTCCAATCTCACACTCCAATTCATCAAAAGAAATATTCTCATCTTGCAGAATAGGGGTCTCTTCCAGAAAGGAAGACATACTGGCCCGGGAGAGCCCCTGCCCCTTCAGGAGTTCAGCATAGTAGTTCTTAACAACTCTGAGAATACCAGGGACCGAAGTCTCTAGCACCCCAGCCTCGTTTTGCAAGCCGTGTATGGACTTGCGGGAAAACACTTCCCGGCAGTTTTGGTAAGGGTCGGGCGAGTGGTGCTTCCCGTAGTCCCTCTCCAAAACCAGGGAAGAGTACCTGTCATACTGATACTCCTTCATGAGGGCACGGACCCTGGCAACTTCCCCACCTTGGGCCCCATCAGACACCAGTCTGTCTAACTTTCTCCTGAGAGATTGGTAGGCACGATCTTTATCAATTTGTATCTTGTTTGCTAGGCCTCGAAAGAGTCCTGCTGCCCTCTTTTTGACCATCTCCCACCACTCCGCCTTAGTGTTGCACAGATCTAATAAGGATTCCTGAGCCTGAAAGAACTCCCTGAAGGACTGATTTACACACTCCTCCCCCAGGAGGGCCGAATTCAGGCGCCAAAGACCCCTTCCCCTCTGAGGGGACTCTGAAACATTCAAGGACACACTCACCATACAGTGATCGGAGAACTCCACGGCCGTCACCTCAGGAGGAGACACTATGAAGTCCTGTTTAACAAAAAACCTGTCTATCCTACTTCTACATGTTCCTCTATAAAAAGTGAAACCCGTGCGGTCAGGGAAGTGGCGAATGTGCACATCCTCTAGGCCGGCCTGACTAACTATGCTATTCAGGTAAATGCTATCATAGCCCAGCCGACCTGCGGCACCTCCCCTATCCATAGGCCTAGTCACGGTGTTAAAGTCACCGCCAAAAATTATCGGCTGGGCTGTAAAAAGAAAGGGCTTAATCCTGCTAAACAGGTCCCTCCTCGCCTTTAGGGTCTGAGGACCGTACACATTAATAAGGCGAAGATTCTGCCCATTCAGCAGGACGTCTAAGACCATACATCTGCCCATCTCTACCTCAATCACCCGTTTGACTGTTACCTTACTGGTCTTAAAAAGGACCGCCACTCCGCTGTACATCTCGGCCGCAAGAGACCAGTAGGAAGGACCGTGCACCCATTCCTTCTTGGCCCTATGGAGCACCTGAAGATTGCATAATCTGGTCTCTTGCAAAAATAAAATGTCTGCCTCAACTCGGGAGAGAAAAAAAAAGGCCGTGTCTCTTGCACCTACAGACTTAACGCTCGCGACATTAATGGTCACGACGCGTATCGGAGGGGGAACAGCCATTTACAGGGTGATTAAGATGAGGAGGTTTCCACCCTCCTTTTTACCTTCCTATCATCATCAGAGCATTCCCTCTTTGCAGAGAGACCAGATGGAAGCTTTTCAGCTTCAGCCGGACTTATGTCCTCAAATTCCGAAGAGGAAGAGTTGGCGTTATCAGACCGTGCCAGCTCCCTGTTTAGCTCCTCCTCCTCCTCCAACTCTGCCCTCTCCCCCCAAGATAAAGGAGCAAATCTATTTACGGATAAAGGAAAGGGATCAGCCCCCTCCTTTGCATGGGCACCCTCTGCCCTTTCCTCTTTCTTCCTGTGATTCCCCCCACTCGAGTTGGTAGCCTTTTGTTTGGCCAAGGTGGCTTTCTGGGGTTCGCCTACTTTAACCCAATCCCCCAATGTGTTGTTAGCCACACTAGGCCGCTCAGAAGGGGGGGTCTCCTGAACTACCCTTTGGGACATTAGTGACCGTCCACTAGGTTGTCCTCTCCCCCTTCCCCGTGTTGCCCTAACGGATGTGGAGGACTGCGGGGCCTGGGAAGACTGCGGGGCCCGGGAAGACTGCGGGGCCCGGGAAGACTGCGGGGCCCGGGAAGACTGCGGGGCCCGGGAAGGCTGGGGGCCCTGGGGAGGCTGGGGGCCATGGGAAGGCTGAGATGAATTATGGGGGATGAACGGGGGGTCAGGATCAGGCACAGGCTGAGTTTCCCCAACCACCTGACCCTGTGTGGCCTCGGACTCCAGCACCCCCATTTCCTCGCGGTATTCCTCCTCAATGCTTTGCCACGACATAGGACAGGAACCGTACGCATGGCCGAGCTCTCCGCACAAGTTGCACCGGATACTTTTGGGACAGTGCTTTGCCACATGACCTACCCCAAGGCACATGGCGCATTTCAGTACATCGCAACTAATACTGAAATGCCTGGTGGAGCCGCACTTCCAACATTCCCTGGGCTGCCCGGGATAAAAGCAGCAGACTAAATCCCGGCCAATGTATGCGGAGCTGGGGATGTGCTGGGTGACATTGCCTACTGTGCGTAGGCGCACCTTAGCCTGCCAGCCCCCCGTCCATATCCCCCTGTACCCAAAGTCCCTCTCCAGCTCCCCTATCACATCCCCATACCTCCTCAGCCAGATCTTAAGGTCTGCGGGGGGGATGGACTCGTTCTCTATGAGAATGGTGACCTTGCAGACCCCAGGCCTAGACACGGGCACTGCCCGAAACCCCTCCCACATCCCTGTGGCATCCCTAAACTTTTCCCAGAATTCATCTAACTCCTGGGGCCTCATGAAGCTGATGGTATAATCTTTGAAAACTTTGTTATGCACAAAACAATAAATATCATTTGCAGTGAAGCCCATATCACAGATCTTATCAACGACAATATTTCCTTCAGGCAAGGGACCCTCCCCCTCCCACTGCAACCGCACCACATTCCTGCGCCTCCCCGAGTCTGCGGGGTAGATCCTCCCACGTCGGGGGTAATTCCCCACTGCAGGTTTGTCACCCACACGCGCCCCACTCACTGCCACCTTTGCCACATTCACACTGCCAGGCCCTTTAGCCTTGCCACGGACAATATTAGCAAAGCTTTGGCCACTCACTCCCGCCACCTCATTCACTGCACTCACACCCGCCGCTGTGGCATTAACTGCACCAGTTGGGTCATTCACCCCTGCACCCACAGCACTTGTACCCACACCCACAGCACTTGTACCTGCACCCACAGCACTTGTACCCACACCCACAGCTCTTGTACCTGCACCCACAGCGCTCGTACCTGCACCCACAGTTCTTGTACCTGCACCCACAGCTCTTGTACCTGCACCCACACCTGCACCCACAACACTTGTATCTGCACCCACATTCACCTCTTGCACAACAGCATTTGACCCTTGCACAGTTGGACCCGAGCCCCCCAACACTTTCCCCCCACACACATTTACACCCACAGAATTCACATTCCCAGTGCACTCACCAGCCTCAGGCAGTCGCTCACCGATCCCCTCACTGCAGTCACGCCCACACACACTTGCACCATTGGAAATGGCAGCAGTTGGAATTGCTGAACTACAAGAGTCCGCTGCAGAGTCTTTTGCAGCCGCCTTCTTCCTGCCAGATTTAGGAGCAGCCTTGGTCTCCTTCTTCTTGTTTCCCTTTCGCTGTTCCTCCTGCTGCTCAGCGACTGCAGCTTTGCCTTTATGGTTCCGCTCCGAGTTGTTCCCATCACAACTGGCTTTTTCCTGCTCTGGGAGAGACACAGTAGTGGATGTAGTGGCCTCTGGCTGCTGTGAGATGTCACCCTCAGGGCCCGCTAGTTGTTCTGCACCGATATTTGCAGCAGTGTGGCAAACTGACTCCCTTTCAGCCATGTTCTGCGCCGGCTGCCCTGCATTCCTCCCAGATGGCAGATTCTCACTTTTCCCTGCTGCAGCCACATTGGCATTTGCTTTGTGTGCCCAACTGGCCATCGCAGCAGGGGCTGACTGCACCCCAACATCCTCAGCTGACTGAGGGGCAGCCTGGGAGACACCCATAGACATAGGCTGATTTTGGGGTGAGGGCAGGACAGGGAAATCAGATTCTGTGTAGACAAAGCTACTTACTTCCAGCTGCTGTTTCTTTTCCTTCGCTTTTACCTTTTCCTTGGGGTCAATATCTTCAATTTCTTCCATAGAAAAGACCATTTTTTGCGGCCTCAGGGAGCAAGGAGACTCCACCTGCCTGATCTCCCTTAGGAGGCCCGGTGTACCTGAGGGGGTACCAGTGGGGGTACCAGTAGGAGTGCCAGTGGGTGTTCCTTGGCACTTTGGAACTGGCCGGTTTGGCTGGAGGGCCCCAGAGCTTTCAGGCTCCTCATCGCTGGACACCTCTGTAATGGCTCTGCTTCTCAGCGATGCCCTGTATTTTTCCTCCTGGCGCCTCTGCTCCATCTCCCGGAACCGCTCGGCATTATCAAACGATTCCTTTACCGCACCGATTCCCTTGCCAAGGAAGTCCAGCTCCCGCTCCAGAGTGCGCTGCTTGTCGCACAGGGCAGCAATCTCTACCTTCTTGCGGGGCCGGGCCAGGCTGTAGGCCTTAGCGCACTCATACCTCTTGGTCTTTATTAGAGATTTCAGAGCCGCAAGCTCAGCCCTTTTCTCCTTAAACTTCTGAATTCCCTTGGCCAGATTTTCCTGGAATCCCGGTTCATGCGGCAGCATATCAGGGTTAAACCCCGCAACTTGCACTGGGGACTCCGCTTGGGGCCCCTCAGAAACTCCTCCTTCTGCAGAAGCACCCCGAGGCCTAGGTGACTCAGATGAGGCCTGGGGCTTTCCTGGATCAGCATCCCTGGGCGCACCACACCCTCCAGGGCTGCAATTGCTCATGATTGAGCTCAACGAGCACCACACAAACTGCGATCAGCACCCAGCAGCACACACGGTCAGGTGAGCACTAGTGGGCGGTTCCTGCTGAATTGTGCTTAGTATAGGGGAATCCCTATGTGCCATAGTTTTATGGTATCTCTCTGTACAGGCTATGGGCAAACTTAGGGGGCTGTTCCTGCTGAATTGTGCTTAGTGCAGGGGAATCCCTATGCTGCCATAGTTTTATGGTATCTCTCTGTACAGGCTATGGGCAAACTTAGGGGGCTGTTCCTGCTGAATTGTGCTTAGTACAGGGGAATCCCTATGTGCCATAGTTTTATGGTATCTCTCTGTACAGGCTATGAGCAAACTTAGGGGGCTGTTCCTGCTGAATTGTGCTTAGTACAGGGGAATCCCTATGTGCCATAGTTTTATGGTATCTCTCTGTACAGGCTATGAGCAAACTTAGGGGGCTGTTCCTGCTGAATTGTGCTTAGTACAGGGGAATCCCTATGTGCCATAGTTTTATGGTATCTCTCTGTACAGGCTATGAGCAAACTTAGGGGGCTGTTCCTGCTGAATTGTGCTTAGTACAGGGGAATCCCTATGGTGTCAGTATTTAGTACACTATATGTATATTACAGTAGTGATGAGTTTGTTTTTTTAGCATTATGGCGCCATCTGCTGGTCAGAGATGATTTTGCTACAACCTTTATTTTTAGGAGAATATTTCACTTCAGAGCCTTTCCCTCTAAGTGTTAAAGTCCAAACTAGGGGTGTAACTTGGGGGTCAGTTTTATACTTATCATGAAATTGTAACGGGAGCGCCCCCTGCTGTTCTGGCTGCCAGTGATGTCACTGTGAGTGATACGGGAAGTCACTCCTGGAGTCTCATTGGCAGCTGCATTAACCCTTTCCTTGCCAGCTGATTTGGCTTCTGGTACTTGTATTCCCGGACAGTTTTAAAGGGGTGGTTAAATTAACTTTAAGTATGTTATGGAATGTCCTATTCCTAGCAACTTAGCAATTGGTCTGCATTATTAAGCTTTTTTATCGTTTTTAAATTATTTCCCTTCTTCTTCTGTCTCTTTCCAGCTTTCAAATGGGGGTCACTGACCCCGGCAGCCAAACCCTATTGCTCTGTGAGGCTCCAGTTTTATTGTTATTGTTACTTTTTATTCCTTATCTTTCTATTCAGCCCCTCCCCTATTCATATTCCAGTCTCTCATTCTAACCACTTCCTGGTTGCTAAGGTAAACAAGACCCTAGCAACCAGTTAGCTGCTGAACAAAAAAGCAAACTAACTGAAAAACCATAAAAAAAAATGAAGCCCAATTGCAAACTGTCCCAGAATATCAATGTCTACATCATACTAAAGGTTAATTTAAAGGTGAACGACCCCTTTAGTTAAAAAGAATAAATCAATTTGTAAAAGGAAAGAGCACAATACACTTTCTGCAGCAGGAGGGCCGCTGGCCGTGACGTTACCCCCATGTGTTGCCGCAGGAAGTGAGTGGGCGGGGCTAGGGGGAGGAGCAGTCCAAGCTGCTGACATGTAATCCAATCGTTTGTGCTGCTAGGAGGTCACATGGTAGGGCTGACATGGAGCCCCCCTGCCTTGTTGCCGAAGGCGCTGTTTTCGCTCTGTATTATATACATTATTGCCAGTTAGAGCCTTTGTATTTGTAACCCTTTCCTGGCACTTCATTTGGCTGTTTTAGACTTAGAAACAGGAGATTACTTTGTTCTCATGAATTATAGATACTGGGAGCTGGGAAACAGCGCAGTGCCGCCACCTAGTGGCCACTGAGGAACACACCTCAAGGGGATTTCCACTAGGAAATAATCGCACACAGATTTGCAGAAATATTAAACTTTATATAACTGTTGAAATAGAAGGTAGAACAGCTTTAGGGAGGACTGATAATCCCGCCCTGAGGAACCCGTGCAGTCTATCACTCCCGGCACTGTCACAGTCTGTAGGTGCCCAGTCCCAACTTGGATCCGGATAGACCCCCAACCCTTAAATCAGTTCAGTCCCTTCCCCAAGAGCTCTTAGTCCCCCCAGGTAGCGCTACCTGCCCCAGAGTCCCTTCCCCTATGGAAAGGTGGCTGCTTCCACGTAGCAGGCAAACAAGCAATACCTGTTCACACCAGGGGAAACACACAGAGATTCCACAGAGGACTCTGTACTCCCTGGCAGCCCAGCAGACTTTTATCCTTTCAGTCTGAACTCACAACACTTTGTACTGGCTGCTCACTCTGTATCTCTCTTTCAACACTGGCAAAAACAACAGGGGCTCCCTTTATAAACTGCTGGGCCCGCCCCTTGATTTTTGGCTCCAAACCTTAGGCACACCTCTACCAGACATGCACTGGGGCATCCAGCCAATCAGGTCCTTCCCCAGTCTGTAGCTAGGCTGGATGATGTCACAGACTGAGAAACGGGACAGGCTTCTCTGGTCCCCTACATAGTAAGTTGGGTTGAAGAAAAGACATACGTCCATCATGTTCAACATATTCTATAAGTGTTTGGCAGGCAAAGGGTTAAACAAGACTCCTCCTACGTCAGTGTCTCCACCCCCTGCCCACCTGATAGAGCTGCAAAATGAATGTAAAGGGCGGCTCCCCACAAACAGGCAGATCATTTGTGCAACCAGATGGGTCACATGTCCTGAGCAGCCAATCACCTCAGAGAAGCGGTACAGACAGACCCCGCCCTGCAGGTTGTTTTACCCAGTGAAATGCATCTAAAAAATCCTTGTCAGACGCCATTTGCTCTGAACCCGAAGGGAACCGAATAACTGCAGTCCTTCTGATTATTAACCCCAAAATACTTGCACCGACTCTGCATTCAAGTGTTTCTGCCACTTCAGCAATCGGACAGCGAATGAATATAATGTAACCCTTTCTTGGCACATTCACTTAATATTGGCTTTATTTCACAGGAGATGTGTGTTCTCAGAGTAATATTGATACTGGGAACTGGGAACAGCGCAGTGCTGCCACCTAGTGGACACTGAGGGACACACCTCTAGGGGATTTCCACTAGGAAATAATCACACACGGGTTGCAGCAATATCAAACTTTATATAACTTTGAAACAGAACAGGACCTTGTGTGGGCTAGCCATGGCTGACACAGTACTTTGCCCAGCCCCAACTTGGATCCAGATAGACCCCCAACCCTTAAATCAGTTCAGTCCCTTCCCAAAGAGCTCTTAATTCCCCCCAGGTAGCGCTACCTGCCCCAGAGTACCTTCCCCGTTGAAAAGGGTGGCTGCTCCCACGTAGCAGATAACCGAGCAATACCTGTTCACTCCAGGGGAAACACAGAGATTCCACAGAGGACTTTGTACTCCCTGGCAGCCCAGCAGACTTTTATCCTTTCAAGTCTGACCTCACACAGTTTGTGCTAACTGCTCACTCTGGGTCTCTATCTCTGCACTGGCAAACAACAGCAGGGGCTCCCTTTATAAACAGCTGGGCCCGCCCCTAGATTTTTGGCTCCAAACCTTAGGCACACCTCTCCCAGACGTGCAGTGGGGCAGCCAGCCAATCGGATCCCTCCCCAGGCTGGAGCTAGGCTGGATGAGATCACAGACCTGATTCCCAGGACTTAGTGCACCGGCAATTAGAGTGTAAGCTCTGTGGGTAAAACGGAGTACACTATGGCGGCACCGCACAGATTTAGTTAAATACAGAGAGAATCAGCAGAACTTGCTGTTGGGGTTCAAAACAGGGGAGTGGGGGCCGGTAGCACAGGTACAGTAACTGTATAGCCATTGGCTGCTATAGATGGCGCCAGAGTTCTGTATTAGAGACATTCTATTCCCGGCTCCTGCAGCTACTGATCCCTCCGGGCACCTGTACATCTGGGCCCCACCCATTCATCTGCGAAATGCAACACAAGCAGCCCCCCTGGTACAGTTAACAGCCCCAGCCCGGGGTATTTTCCTGAGAAGTTACTGTTTATAGATTATACGGATACGGAGGGAGCAGACTCCGCCCCTGAGCTCAGAATGACAAGGCCCTGCAGGTGTTTCCATCACGTAACCGCCTTCGGCAGAATTAAACGAATGAGCCAATGACATTAGGGGGCGTGGTTACACACATTATATGGCGGTATTGGAACAAAGGCATCAAAATTAATTAAACCCCATTTCATGGTGGTGGTGGGTGCTTGTTTATTAACACTAGGTGCTGCATGGGTGCTACAGTAAAGTGGGTATATTTACTGTGTTACAGATGTGCAAGGGATTGTGGGAAGGGATTGCGCATGTGCTGGAGCATCAGCTTCAATGATAGATGTGACCTCACTTCCTGCTTGATTTCCCACGCCCCCTAAGCTAAGCTTCTCAACTGCAGCCCACTGAGCATGTGCAGTGCCACTGACACACAAAAGATGCCTAACGAGGTCCAAGATGGGGAGCTGCTGGGGGCAACTGAAGGCCTGGAGCATTACAGTTATAGGGCTGATACAGTAAGTACAGCAGCACCTCTGCCTTGTAGCACAGAAGTCATGAGTTCAACCCCAGCGAGGGGGCACTGTCTGCAAGGATTCTCCCTCCTGTGCTGCCATGAGTACAGCCCCACCCGGCTCCTCCCACACTCCAAATACATAGGGACAGGTGCCCAGTTACTGGCCAGTGGCACGGCCCTTGCACCTCAGCAGGGCAATAACCCAATTCAAGTCCGGGCATTCAGTCCCATAGGTGCAACAAGAAGTGGCGTCTCACAGCCCCAAGTACAGAGCCGATTGGGATGAAACGTAGCCCTGCCGTGTGATTGCGCTGCCTCAGCCCAGTTCCGAAGGTTCTATTTCTCCCAGTTTGCAGAGAGTGGGACCCCGAGTAACCCCCCCCCCCATTTATACTTATTTGAATCCCCATACAGCCCATCTGCCCCTCCCCCAAACCATTGCCCCACTGAGCAGCCCTGCCCCCCCCCCCACATTGGATCATCAATAGCCGCTCCGCAGGGTTGGCAGCCGCCATGTTGTCTGGCAGAACAGGCAATGAAAGCCTCATCCTGTGCAGGGGCCCAAATAGTTAGATTTGCAGCAGGGAGGTTTAGTTCCCCTTTAAATAAAAAGAACTATTCCTTTCAAGGGTTTGTTCACCTTCGATGCTCTCAGCTTGTCAGAAAATCCATTTTCCATAGAAAAAGTAAAAAGGCCACTATAAATCCGTCCTTCTGTCTCTCTGATCAGTTTTCTGAAGGGATGGGAGGGGCCTATTCTGAACCCAACACACTGACAACTTCCTGTATGCTGACATCATCACTGCCAGGCTTTGCCCTTACTGTTATCCTATTGGGCCAATTCATTGGTTGCTTGGACTCTCTAAGTAGTTGCATAAACTGAAAGGCCATTGGTTGATTTCTCCCTGGCAGTGACATAGGCAAACCGCTCGGCCTGTCACTAACAGTCACTCTCAGACATGGCAGCCCCCCCCCCCACTTTCAGCAGAATGCAGGGAGGGATCCCCCCAGATATCCCTGGGGGGTTTATTTGGAGCTACAGGTGCCCAGCGGCACGGACAGAACCTCCACGCGCAGCGCCGCTGTTTGTTAGAAATGGATTTATTCTGGAACATTCTCCCGAGAGGAGCAAAGGGCAAGTTGTCTCTAAAAAAAATACAAAAGTAACTTAGTAGTCAAAAATAGTCACACAGAATACAAAAGTACAAAGTCCAGCTCAGTATGGCTAATCATCATCATCATCTTCTTCATCATCGTCATCTTCCTCCTCCTCTTCATCATCATCATCATCCTCATCATCTTCTTCTTCTTCTTCTTCCTCCTCATCATCATCATCTTCATCCCTTTCCTGTTCGTCTTTTAACATTTGCAAGTAGTCACTGGCCAGAATCTTCTTGGGCAAAATGTCTGTAATGAGAAGTAACACGGACATGAGCTCCGGGCGGTGCGGCTACTGGGCCCCCCCCATCGGGCGCTGCGGCTACTGGGCCCCCCCCATCGGGCGCTGCGGCTACTGGGCCCCCCCCATCGGGCGCTGCGGCTACTGGGCCCCCCCCATCGGGTGCTGCGGCTACTGGGCCCCCCCCATCGGGCGCTGCGGCTACCGGGCCCCAGATACACACACACAGCAGGACGGGGGGCCCCAGATACACACACACAGCAGGACGGGGGGCCCCAGATACACACACACAGCAGGACGGGGGGGGCCCAGATACACACACACAGCAGGATGGGGGGCCCCAGATACACACACACAGCAGGATGGGGGGCCCCAGATACACACACACAGCAGGATGGGGGGCCCCAGATACACACACACAGCAGGACGGGGGGGCCCCAGATACACACACACAGCAGGACGGGGGGCCCCAGATACACACACAGCAGGACGGGGGGCCCCAGATACACACACACAGCAGGACGGGGGGGCCCCAGATACACACACACAGCAGGACGGGGGGGCCCCAGATACACACACACAGGCAGGACGGGGGGGCCCAGATACACACACACAGCAGGACGGGGGGGCCCAGATACACACACACAGCAGGATGGGGGCCCCAGATACACACACACAGCAGGATGGGGGGCCCCAGATACACACACACAGCAGGACGGGGGGGCCCCAGATACACACACACAGCAGGACGGGGGGCCCCAGATACACACACACAGCAGGACGGGGGGCCCCAGATACACACACACAGCAGGATGGGGGGCCCCAGATACACACACACAGCAGGACGGGGGGCCCCAGATACACACACACAGCAGGACGGGGGGCCCCAGATACACACACACAGCAGGACGGGGGGGCCCCAGATACACACACAGCAGGACGGGGGGGCCCCAGATACACACGGAGACAACACAACGTACCTGAGAGAAACTGGAATGTTTCGGATTCCTCGGCGGCGTTGGCCAAGTCGCTGTACGTCAGGGTTTTGGTCTCTTTGCCGGTGCCGTGTTTGTACGAGTGGGTGGCGAGAAACTGGACAAAAAGCTCCTGTGGGAACAAAGGAACCTCAGTACTGGGTCAGGGGATCTCTCTCATTCCTTCTCTATTAGCTGCACATTCCCAGAATCCTTTGGGCAGAGTTGGGTATTTAAGGTGGAAGGAAGGATACTGGCCCCACCCCCGAGGATCGGGAGCTCAGCAGGTTGGACACCCCCATAGATAAGGCTCCGCCCTTCCTGCACCGCCTGGGTTCCCTCTAGTTATTAAAGCATTTGGATATGAAAACTCATGGTACATACGGTTGTGCAGTGGGGCCGAAATCTGTGCAATAGGGGCCCCACTATTCAACCCCCCCAGCCCTGTACCCTCCCCCCCCAGTGGGTGCCCAGATACCCCCCAGCCCTGTACCCTCCGTCCCCCAGTGGGTGCCCAGATACCCCCCCAGCCCTGTACCCTCCGCCCCCCAGTGGGTGCCCAGATACCCCCCAGCCCTGTACCCTCCGTCCCCCCAGTGGGTGCCCAGATACCCCCCCAGCCCTGTACCCTCCGTCCCCCCAGTGGGTGCCCGGATACCCCCCCAGCCCTGTACCCTCCGTCCCCCCAGTGGGTGCCCAGATACCCCCCCAGCCCTGTACCCTCCGCCCCCCAGTGGGTGCCCAGATACCCCCCAGCCCTGTACCCTCCGTCCCCCCAGTGGGTGCCCAGATACCCCCCCAGCCCTGTACCCTCCGTCCCCCCAGTGGGTGCCCAGATACCCCCAGCCCTGTACCCTCCGCCCCCCAGTGGGTGCCCAGATACCCCCCAGCCCTGTACCCTCCGTCCCCCAGTGGGTGCCCAGATACCCCCCCAGCCCTGTACCCTCCGCCCCCCAGTGGGTGCCCAGATACCCCCCAGCCCTGTACCCTCCGTCCCCCCAGTGGGTGCCCAGATACCCCCCCAGCCCTGTACCCTCCGTCCCCCCAGTGGGTGCCCGGATACCCCCCCAGCCCTGTACCCTCCGTCCCCCCAGTGGGTGCCCAGATACCCCCCCAGCCCTGTACCCTCCGCCCCCCAGTGGGTGCCCAGATACCCCCCAGCCCTGTACCCTCCGTCCCCCCAGTGGGTGCCCAGATACCCCCCCAGCCCTGTACCCTCCGTCCCCCCAGTGGGTGCCCGGATACCCCCCCAGCCCTGTACCCTCCGTCCCCCCAGTGGGTGCCCGGATACCCCCCCAGCCCTGTACCCTCCGTCCCCCCAGTGGGTGCCCGGATACCCCCCCAGCCCTGTACCCTCCGTCCCCCCAGTGGGTGCCCAGATACCCTCCAGCCCTGTACCCTCCGCCCCCCCAGTGGGTGCCCAGATACCCTCCAGCCCTGTACCCTCCTCCCCCAGTGGGTGCCCGGATACCCCCCCAGCCCTGTACCCTCCGCCCCCCAGTGGGTGCCCAGATACCCCCCCAGCCCTGTACCCTCCGTCCCCCCAGTGGGTGCCCGGATACCCCCCCAGCCCTGTACCCTCCGCCCCCCAGTGGGTGCCCAGATACCCCCCCAGCCCTGTACCCTCCGTCCCCCCCAGCCCTGTACCCTCCGCCCCCCCAGTGGGTGCCCAGATACCCCCCCAGCCCTGTACCCTCCGCCCCCCCAGTGGGTGCCCAGATACCCCCCCAGCCCTGTACCCTCCGTCCCCCCCAGCCCTGTACCCTCCGTCCCCCCCAGCCCTGTACCCTCCGTCCCCCCAGTGGGTGCCCGGATACCCCCCCAGCCCCGCACCCCCTGCCCCATCTCTCACAGTGGCCTTGGCAGTGACCATCAGCGCATCCTGGTTAATGTTGGACACATCGGGCGAGCTCTTCATAATGAGTCGGATCCGAGACAGAGGCAGCGACACCAACCGGCTCTCCGGAGCCGCCATTTTCCGGCCTCAGCTGCACAACGCGGCTTCCGTACAGCTGATAAAAACTACAAGTCCCATCATTCCTAGCGCTCGTAATCACGTACTGGCGGGACTTCAGCACTCGGGGGCTGCTGGGAGTTGTAGTGCGGCTGATAGAAAGGAACATAGAGCAGCTCTGATTGTACAGAAATCCCTGAGTTATGGGCCACTGTGCGGCGGGGCAGTTATTGCTTATGGGGCATTTGCTCTAAAGCTGCCCATACACGTTAGGATGTTTAAAAGATCTTTACATTATTGTAGGACCAGGCTTATCCTGAGCCAATCACTTGGCTTTTCCCCGGCAGCCAAACCCTATTGCTCTGTGAGGCTCCAGTTTTATTGTTACTTTTTATTCCTTATCTTTCTATTCAGCCCCTCCTCTGTTCATATCCCTCTCTCTCTTTCAAACCACTGCCTGGTTGCTAGGTTAAACTGGACCCTAGCGACCAGAAAGCTGCTGAAATACCAAACTGGGGGGCTACTGAGCGAATAAATCATTTAAAAACTGCAGAAAATAAAAAATGACCAATTACAAGTTAGAGACAAACCTTTACGTGTACGGCCGGCGTAACCCAGCCCTGTGACAAGCGAGGAGAGTAGGTAAATAGGGATTGAATGATGGAATCAGTTTTACTGCAGCAATTAATAACCACAAAACCATATAGATTATTATTCCTATAGATTATGGTCATTCAGGAAGGTCACGTCTGACACTGGGGATTCTGCATTTGAGGGTAAAGATCCACTGAGCGGTTCAGTCGCCCACAATAGATCTCTGCTACCTAAGGTATATTATATTTTAGTTGGGATCAAGTACAGGTACTGTTTTATTATTACAGAGAAAAGGGAATCATTTAACCATTAAATAAACCCAATAGGGCTGTTCTGCCCCAATAAGGGGTAATTATATCTTAGTTGGGATCAAGTACAGGTACTGTTTTATTATTACAGAGAAAAGGGAATCATTTAACCATGAAATAAACCCAATAGGGCTGTTCTGCCCCCAATAAGGGGTAATTATATCTTAGTTGGGATCAAGTACAGGTACTGTTTTATTATTACAGAGAAAAGGGAATCATTTAACCATGAAATAAACCCAATAGGGCTGTTCTGCCCCAATAAGGGGTAATTATATCTTAGTTGGGATCAAGTACAGGTACTGTTTTATTATTACAGAGAAAAGGGAATCATTTAACCATTAAATAAACCCAATAGGGCTGTTCTGCCCCCAATAAGGGGTAATTATATCTTAGTTGGGATCAAGTACAGGTACTGTTTTATTATTACAGAGAAAAGGGAATCATTTAACCATTAAATAAACCCAATAGGGCTGTTCTGCCCCAATAAGGGGTAATTATATCTTAGTTGGGATCAAGTACAGGTACTGTTTTATTATTACAGAGAAAAGGGAATCATTTAACCATTAAATAAACCCAATAGGGCTGTTCTGCCCCAATAAGGGGTAATTATATCTTAGTTGGGATCAAGTACAGGTACTGTTTTATTATTACAGAGAAAAGGGAATCATTTAACCATTAAATAAACCCAATAGGGCTGTTCTGCCCCAATAAGGGGTAATTATATCTTAGTTGGGATCAAGTACAGGTACTGTTTTATTATTACAGAGAAAAGGGAATCATTTAACCATTAAATAAACCCAATAGGGCTGTTCTGCCCCCAATAAGGGGTAATTATATCTTAGTTGGGATCAAGTACAGGGACAGGAGCCAAATAAGGGCTGTGATTGGCTATTAGGCAGCCTCTATGCACCCTATCAGCTTACAGGGGCTTTATTTGGTAGGAAATCTTGTTTTTATTCAACCAAAACTTGCCCCCAAGTCAGGAATTCAAAAATAACTCCCTGGTTTGGGGCACTGAGAGCAACACCCAAGGGGTTGGGGAGTAACATGTTGCCCCTGAGCCACTGGTTGGGGATCACTGGTCTATAGGAAGGACAAATTAAATAAGTGTGAGGATTTTCTCGAAAAATTTGAGTATTTTTTTTTTCAAAAAAAAACAACGAACATTTGAGATTTATAAAACTGTATGTCTTTTTTAGACAGACAAAAAGTACGTCAGGTTTAAGCTGCCGAGAACCATTGATTCCTGGAGGCTCAGAATAGTACACAAATAGAATAGTCAGTGACAGCCTGTCCTTGACACATTGTCTCCTGCTAGGAGAAAACTGCCCCAGCCCGGGGTAACTGCAAGAGAGCGATCCTCTTCCTTCTTCTGTCTGTGTGCCATTTGTGCAGGCTCAGTAGGGTGAAAAGCTGAACAAAAGAAAGCCGCCTCTTTCACTTTCCTGCGTGTGAGATGAAAGGGATTGCTCCTTCACAGCTACCCTGGGATGATGCAGTTTTCTCCTGCCCCAATCTGGGGTAACAGGTAAGCGATTACAATCACTGGGGGAGGGGGGAGCCTAACATTTGGCACCCCCAGGGATTTTTACTTTTCCTTCTTCCAGGGTTGGACTGGGGGATGCAGGACTCACCGGGGCTACCGCCCCAAGGGCCCTACAGGTGTCCCCGCCGGCTGCGTCCCCCAGCATCCCCTAGGGGCCCCCACTGAGCCTCCCTAAGCCCCATAGGGGCCCCAGCTGAGCCTCCCTAACCCCCCACAGGGGCCCCTGCTTAGCCTCCCTAACCCCCCACAGGGGCCCCACACGACATCCTCCCCTGAGCCCGATTAAGAGTTGGTTCTGGGCTGCCAGGCCCACTGAATTTTTCCCCGGTGTCCCGGCAGCCCAGTGCCTTCTTCAAATGTTCCATTTAACTTCCTATATTTCCTATATTACTGTATATTAGTGTGTAACCTCCCCATAACCATTCTTATATTTTCTAGACACAGTAAAGTAAGGCTAGTAAAGTAAAATGTTTTTTTTTTCTAAACACATAGAAGCAATGATTGGACATTGAATATATAAAGCATTGAAACTGTTGTGAAAGTTATAAAATAAAGTAGAAAAATAAAGTGTAACCCTTTCTAGGCGCACTTATCTGGCTTGTGCTTGGTGCACTGAGCCCCCTTTGCAATAGTGAAAGATACTGGGAAACTGGGATTCACAGTGCAGTGCCGCCACCTAGTGGACAGTGAGGAGAGTACACCTCGGGGGAAATTCCACTAGGAAATAATCCCACACAGTTTTGCAGTAAGGATACAAACATGAGGGATATTACATACGGTACCTCCTAACTATCCTGATTTTTGCGGGACAGTCCCTCTTTTGACAGCTCAGCCCCCAGTCCCAGATTCTTACTGAAAAGTCCCTCATTTCCCTTTCATCTCCTGCACTGAAGCTAAAAAAGATACAAATTAAGGCTGATGCCACACGAGGCGTAGGGCGGATATTTTCAGCAAGTGGAAAAATGATTGTCAAAAATTCTGCTCTACGCCTCCTACTTGTGCCGGCACCGGAATGAATAGAATACGCTCGGGTGCAGGCACATGTAGCGGAAATACACATAAAAACGGGAGAGTTTGAAAGTCTTGTGTTCTTATGGGTATTTCTGCTACATGTGCTTTAACCCAAGCGTATTCCATTCATTCGGGTGCAGGCACAGGTAGGAGGCGTAGGGCTGAATTTTCGGCAAGCATTTTTCCACTTGCTGAAAATATCCGCCCTATGCCTCGTGTGGCATCAGCCTTTAGGCCAGGGGTGGGCAAACTTTTTGGCTCAGGGGCCACATTAACTAACAGACGGGCCGGACCGGGCTGGGACAGCGTTACGCCCGGGGCTGCCATCAAAAATTATGGGGCCTCTCAGCTCCACCCCCAGCGACCCGCTGCTTCCTCCGTCCCGTCCTTCTGTTCCCCGGCTCCCCAGTGCATTCTTTTATATGGTTGCGCCGCGTGCTGACGCTGTGCGCACGCATGGGGCGCAACCAATCAGGGCCCGTCATTCTTTTAAGGGGGCCGGATTGAAAGGGCTGACGGGCCGGATGTGGCCCGCGGGACGTAGTTTGCCCACCCCTGCTTTAGGCTGATGCCACACGTGGTGTGGGGATGATTTTTTCGGTAAGCGGAAAAATGCTTGCCGGAAATTCAGCCCTACGCCTGCTACTTGTGCCTGCACCCGAATGAATGGAATACGCTCAGGTGCAGGCACATGTAGCCGATATACGCATGAATGAATGGAATACGCTCAGGTGCAGGCACATGTAGCCGATATACGCACGAATGAATGGAATACGCTCAGGTGCAGGCACATGTAGCCGATATACGCATGAATGAATGGAATACGCTCAGGTGCAGGCACATGTAGCCGATATACCCATGAATGAATGGAATACGCTCGGGTGCAGACACATGTAGCCGATATACCCATGAATGAATGGAATACGCTCGGGTGCAGGCACATGTAGCCGATATACACATGAATGAATGGGATACGCTCGGGTGCAGGCACATGTAGCCGATATACCCATGAATGAATGGGATACGCTCGGGTGCAGGCACATGTAGCCGATATACCCATGAATGAATGGAATACGCTCGGGTGCAGGCACATGTAGCCGATATACGCACGAATGAATGGAATACGCTCGGGTGCAGGCACATGTAGCCGATATACGCACGAATGAATGGAATACGCTCGGGTGCAGGCACATGTAGCCGATATACACATGAATGAATGGAATACGCTCGGGTGCAGGCACATGTAGCCGATATACGCACGAATGAATGGGATACGCTCGGGTGCAGGCACATGTAGCCGATATACACATGAATGAATGGAATACGCTCGGGTGCAGGCACATGTAGCCGATATACGCACGAATGAATGGGATACGCTCGGGTGCAGGCACATGTAGCCGATATACGCACGAATGAATGGGATACGCTCGGGTGCAGGCACATGTAGCCGATATACGCACGAATGAATGGGATACGCTCGGGTGCAGGCACATGTAGCCGATATACGCACGAATGAATGGGATACGCTCGGGTGCAGGCACATGTAGCCGATATACACACGAAAACGCCAGACTTTGCATTCTCTCGCGTTTTCATGTGTATATCGGCTACATGTGCCTGCACCCGAGCGTATCCCATTCATTCATGTGTATATCGGCTACATGTGCCTGCACCTGAGCGTATTCCATTCATTCATGTGTATATCGGCTACATGTGCCTGCACCCGAGTGTATCCCATTCATTCATGCGTATATCGGCTACATGTGCCTGCACCCGAGCGTATTCCATTCATTCATGTGTATATCTGAGCAGGATATTGGGGCCACTCTAGCCCCTAGGGGTTCTGTTCCCAGGCACAAACATGGGGGATAGTGGAACGGGAAACCATAATGTAGTTTTATTCAGACATTTAGCGCTAAGGCTGTGTGGGGGGCTGTGGGGGGCAGTGGGCACCAACACAATAACAAATCCATTGATTCCCTGACAAGCTGCACACAGTAATAACGCGAGTTCGCCCCGCCACAACTATTTCCCTCAGTCCCGGCTGGCCCCTCCCACCTAGAGGCTGCGTGTGACGTCAGCGCGTATATAGCCGTGTGTGGGGGACGTCACGTTCTCGCGAGAAGAGACTGCGGGATTTACCTGTCAGGCAGCAGCGGGACGGGAATATCCCTGCGGGAGGGTTAAACTGCTCCCCGCTCTGCGCTACGGATTGCGGGGCTGGCACGTCACTTCCGGATCCGTTGGGCGGAATTCCCATTTTGTGTATCTGGGATTTTAAAGCTCTATTTGTAGTGTGAGTAGCGGGAGCAGCTGTGGGGCAGGGATACCCGGCTGTGTGTGTGGCCCCTTGTGTTGCATGCTGGGATTGCTGTCAGTGGCACATACCGGGCCCGGGCATTGCCCTCAGCTGTGGGGTGTATTTATCAAGCTGTGTAAAATGTGAGTGAAGCCTTACCAGTGATGTGACCAGGGCAACCAATCAGCAATTAGCTTTCAATAGATAGAAAAGTAAAGCAAAGCACCTGATTGGCTGCTATCAGCAACATCACCGGTAATGTTTTACTCCACTTTCTACACATTGTGATAAATATACTCCCCTATGTGTTGTTTTGCCCCACATCATTCATACAGTGTTAGGAATGCTCTGGCTCTGGCATGTCGGGGGCTGGTTCTGACCCAAAGCTTTGGGCACCTGGAGATGCAGTGGAACTGTAACCCCAAGGATCCCGCCGGCAGCAGAATGTTATTGGGGAGCTGGGGTTGTGCCTGTATAAACACCGTGCCCGTTTCATGCCCAAACTCTGCGGGGATGGTGTTCTTTTAGCCCAGGGGTGGGCAAACTACGGCCCGCGGGCCACATCCGGCCGCCGAGTATTGGTGTGTCTCGCTTTTCCTAACAGAGACCGCAGTTTTCAATCGTCTGTCTTTCAGAAAATCCCAACTCCGCAGTCTCATCACGCGAGACTTGGCGTAAAGACTGCATGTAAGCGCAGCGACGCAAAACCTAGGGGACTGACGCACGGAGATGGTGCTGGCCGGCCCGTCTGTCAAATTTTAAAAGTCAATGTGGCCCCTGAGCCTAAAAGTTTGCCCACCCCTGTTTTAACAAGTGTCATCAATATATCTTCTGATACGCACGGTTCTAGATATAATAGGGTGTCATTGTCCAGGCCCTATAGAAATGGAAAATTTCACCAAGTCCAACACTTTATCGGTAGAATTTCAATTCAGCCTTCTTATTGGTTTGTCCGGGGAGAAAGCAGAAGGGACTGGGTACAAAAAAACAAAGTTGGGTCAGTACCTAGAACCCTTGGTATAATATATTAAACTAGAGCCTCTAGAGCTTGGCCAGAGAACGCACTGCACAATTGTTCCGTCAGTCTATTATGTCTAATTGTACTGAATTTCCGCGTCTCCGATTATAACATTTCTGTTTTTCTCTGCAGAATCTGTATTTAATGAAGAATGAGTGCCCCCGATTATATGCAATGCGCGGAGGACCATCAGACCCTCCTTGTCGTGGTTCAGTCCATCGGGGTCATCAAGAATGAGAATTTCTTCAAGATCTATAACCGCGTGTCATCGGTGTGCCAGGTCAACCCTATGAACACTCAGCGCTTGCTGTTTATCCGGTACCGGCACCAGTACCCCGTTGAGAACAATGAGTGGGGCGACTTCCAGACTCACCGTAAAGTGGTCGGCCTCATATCTATTGCCGAGTGCGGCTCCGCCAGGGACTTGCCTCCCACCATCTTGAAGTTCGAGCAGCAGAAGGAAGCTTACAGTTCCACTCTGTACGACTCGCGGCTGTTTGTTTTTGGGTTTCAGGGCGAGATGGCGGATCAGAGCCGCATTGACGTTGCTTCCTATCCCAGCTACGATGACTGCGCTGCGGTGGATAAGCGGGTGGAGGATTTTATTCAGTCCCTTTTTATTGTCCTGGAAAGCAAACGTCTAGACAGGACTAGTGAGAAGTCTGGGGAGAAGATCCCTTTGCTGTATGTCCCATATGAGAAGAAGGACTTTGTAGGGTTGGACCCAGATAGCCGGTGAGTCCTGTTATAGGCATGCAATTTACTGAACACTTCAATCTAATGTTTTTAATTGTTTTGTCTGCCACAAAGCTATTAGGAAGCGTAACCCCCACTGTTGTTCCTTAACCAGAAGCTGCTGGGAGATTCAGTTACAAATAGATAACTCCTCACCTTTCACATTTGTAAGCAGCAGTCCTGCCCTGCTTTATGGCTGAGATTCTAGCTATCTGTATAACAGAGCATTCTGTCACAGTGGCACAGATCCTATCTGATCCCCCCATTGTAAGCAGCAGTCCTGCCCTGCTTTATGGCTGAGGTTCTAGCTATCTGTATAACAGAGCATTCTGTCACAGTGGCACAGATCCTATCTGATCCCCCCATTGTAAGCAGCAGTCCTGCCCTGCTTTATGGCTGAGGTTCTAGCTATCTGTATAACAGAGCATTCTGTCACAGTGGCACAGATCCTATCTGATCCCCCCCATTGTAAGCAGCAGTCCTGCCCTGCTTTATGGCTGAGATTCTAGCTATCTGTATAACAGAGCATTCTGTCACAGTGGCACAGATCCTATCTGATCCCCCCATTGTAAGCAGCAGTCCTGCCCTGCTTTATGGCTGAGATTCTAGCTATCTGTATAACAGAGCATTCTGTCACAGTGGCACAGATCCTATCTGATCCCCCCATTGTAAGCAGCAGTCCTGCCCTGCTTTATGGCTGAGATTCTAGCTATCTGTATAACAGAGCATTCTGTCACAGTGGCACAGATCCTATCTGATCCCCCCCCCCCATTGTAAGCAGCAGTCCTGCCCTGCTTTATGGCTGAGATTCTAGCTATCTGTATAACAGAGCATTCTGTCACAGTGGCACAGATCCTATCTGATCCCTTACCTTCCCATTGGGCTATTGCTGATGTGTATTACTGTTACTTTTTCTGGGATAAGCACTCCTTATATGATAACCAATTCAGATCTAGTCATATCCAATCGAAGCTGTTCCCAGCTCATTTATGCATCAGAACTGAATTGCTACTACAGAGAGGGTTATCCTTCCAAAATGTCTTTTTTCATGCTATTTTTGTGACAGATAGTTTAACCACATATATGTTCAGCTTCTATTAAAGGAGAAGGAAAGGCTAATAAAGAGTTAATCTCAAGCTGCAGGCATACCTTCAGTTGTCTCAACAGAACCCCTAATTCTCCCTATATTTTTCCCATTCAGATGATCAGAAGCCTCATAGGAAAAAAAAAATCGATGAGCTGTGTAAAGAAAGTTCCCATAATGCCTCACTCCTGCACTCAGACCCAGACCGGTGTACATGCTCAGTTAGTAAGACTATGAGTCAGCTTCCTGCTGATTGGCTCAGATCCACATTCCTTAGGGGAGGGAAGTGAGTTCTTAGCATTCTTGAGGGAAGGGGGAAGCAGGAGAGGGAAGAGAGGAGAGAGCTGCGTGTCTCTGGCACAGGAAAACAGAGACAACAAATCTTTTGATAGAGGACTCAGTGCAGCGTTTCTGTGAGTGCTTATGGCTGTATTTACATAGACTTTTCTGATAAAGCTTACTGAGTTTGTACCTTTCCTTCTCATTTAATACTGGCACCTTGAAAGACATCCAGCACCATTTCATTCTCCTGACTCGTGCAGCAACTTTATGTATAATTGGTGGCTTAGCTTTTTGCTAATCATTCCCATTCAGTACCACTGTTTATTCTGTTCCCCCAGGCACTATAAGAAGCGCTGCCAGGGCCGAATGCGCAAGCACGTGGGAGACCTGTGCCTACAGGCAGGGATGTTACAGGATGCGCTGGTGCATTACCACATGGCTGTGGAGCTCTTACGGGCCGTCAATGACTTTGTCTGGCTCGGAGGTAAGGGTATCATTGTCTTTACTCGGATCCATGTGTCCTTTGTGCCCTAGAAATAAACAGTACACCCTGTTGTAAAATGTAATGATCTTATAGGTCACAGACAAGTTCCACGACCATATAAAGGTGACTTCAAATATCCTTATGTTTTACAACAGGGGGTACATAGGGATGTACCGAATCCACTATTTTTGCATTCGGCCGAACCTGGAATCCTTTGTAAAAGATTCAGCTGAAAACTTAACCGAATCCAAATCTTAATTTGAATTTGCAAAGTAGGACACGGAAGGGTTAAATATTTTCAGCTGATCCATATGAGGGTATAGATTATTATTTGTGTAGGATAATATAAATCTATATCACATGTGTCAGTATGTATATGTGGGAGCAGCCATATTGTTTCCTACCAAGTGTGCTAGAAAATATTAGAGAAAAAGCTTGAACTTGATGGACGTGTTTATTCAACAGTAAAGGGGTGGTTCAACTTTAATTTAATTTTTAATATGTTATAGCATCTTTGCAATTAGTCTTCATTATTTATTATATATAGTTTTTTAATTCAGCTTTCAAATGGGGGTCACCAAAAACTATTGCTCTGTGAGGCTACAATTTTATTGTTATTGTTACTTTTTTAACTTTTTTTTTTTTATTCAGTCCCTCTCCTATTCATATATCATTTTCTCTTTTACACCACTCCCTGGTTGTTAAGGTAATTTGGACCCTAGCAACCAGATAGCAGTTATAACTCCAGACTGGAGAGCTTCTGAACAATTATTGAAATAATTAAAAAAAACTCTAAATAATAAAAATTGAAGACCAATTGCATATTGTCTCAGAATATCACTCTCTATAACATACTAAACGTTAACTCAAAGGTGAACAACCCCCTTAAGTGCTTTTTAACTATATGTATATGATGTTCTGCGCTATCTTTGCAGCCGCCCTGGAAGGCCTGTGCTCCGCATCTGTTATTCACCATTACCCCGGAGGCACAGGGGGCAAGGCTGGAACCCAGAGAAGGCAGAGCGTCACACTGTCTGCTGATTCCTTCAAGAGACACCGACCAGGTAGAACTAACCTGACCCAATGTGGGGGTGCTCAGGCTCTAAAATGTTTAAGAAGCTCATAGGCTCTTATGAGCAATAGATTTAATGCTTTATGTTTGTGCATTAATCAATTTGTATGTATTTTATCCTTAATTGCCTCTGTTACAGTTACTGTCGGATGATGCAGGACCATGTTGTTAGGCTTCCTTCTATTTTCTTACAGGCCCCTTGGAATCTTTATTCTGCTCTCTTGCGCCATCTTGTGTTTGTCTCTTGGCACTACAAGCGCATATTTGCTTTATAAACTGCTGTAATGCTGTGTTGCATTGCTGCTCTATGTACTTGCATTCAGGAGTATACATTTTGCTGATTTGTTTCCCCTCTGGCAAAAAGAATCAGCCTTGTGTTAGGTTACACTATATATGTTGTATATGTTCAGAGCAGTAGCCCCAAAAGCTGGGACCTTATCTGAATGGCTTATGGGTATTTACACTGCTGCCTGAGTGATAAGGGCCCAGTAGCCCAGGAGTAGGAGGGTAGGAGAGGTTAGCTGCAGCGGAGAAAACAACACACTAAATGCACATATTAGGTGGCCATACAAGGAAAAATCCACTTAAAGTGGACAATATTGGGCTAATACGATTGTTAGGCCCTAGGGCCAAACAATTGAATTAAAATGGCGGGGGTATGGGCCGTTGGACCGAGGACCACATTAATGAGCCGATACAGTCCCCCAATTGACACCTGGCCGATATTCGGCAACTGTCAATCAGGAAGGCCCGTCGGGGGGGCCATACATGGGCAGATAAACTGCCAAATCTCTCTAAAGGACTTGATGTGGCAGCTTAAATTTGCCCGTGTATGGCCACCTGTACACTATTGTGTGGCATTAGAAATGTGTTCACAGAATTAAAAAAGGATTTAAGAGTAACTTTTTTTTTGGCTCTGGAAGTGAAAGAGGTGCCAGTGCATACCGTACACATGGCCTCTCTGTGGCTATATATTTAGTTTGATCTTTAAGGGGTTAATATGATATTTTCTGTTTTACATTTTCATTTAAATAAATGTTTATATTTTAATTTTTTTTTACATTCCTTATAGGTGCACAGGAAGTTCTCATTGACCCAGGTGAGTTCCCATAATATTTATTGCATCCAATGTTGATTCCTTATGTGCCACTTATAAAATGTCCCTGTGAAGCCAAATGTTATAAATTATTTGTTATAAAATGGGTATCCTTAGTTTTTTTTAAGTTTCACTGTAGGTGCCATGAAAAGACTGCTGTGTGTTATACCTATGGGTCTGATTATGTTATCTGTTATTTATGAGCTTCCAATTCCCTCACACTCAGCTGCACATTGGGGTTGGAAGTCAACTGGAGACAGGAACATGTGCAGTGTGCTGGGTAGATGGAGGGTAATTTGTAAGTGAAGGTATGGAGGGTAATTAGTAAGTGAAGGTATGGAGGGTAATTAGTAAGTGAAGGTATGGAGGGTAATTAGTAAGTGAAGGTATGGAGGGTAATTAGTAAGTGAAGGTATGGAGGGTAATTAGTAAGTGAAGGTATGGAGGGTAATTAGTAAGTGAAGGTATGGAGGGTAATTAGTAAGTGAAGGTATGGAGGGTAATTAGTAAGTGAAGGTATGGAGGGTAATTAGTAAGTGAAGGTATGGAGGGTAATTAGTTAGGAATGCAGGAGGGCAAAGGCTTTTGTTCCCTTTGGTTATTAGCTAGGGATGCACCAAATCCAGTTTTTTTGGGTTCAGCCAAACCCCCGAACCCACCCTGATGCATTCAGCCGAATACCCAACCCAATCCAAATACTAATAAGCATATACTAATAAGGATCTGGAAGGGGTAAAAATCGGTGGTGACATTTTTTTCCCCCTAACATTTAACCCTTCCAAATGCTAATTTCTGCTAATTAAGATTTGGTTCGGCCAAATCCCAACCCTGCCGAATAAGGCCAAATCCTGGCCGAATACGAAACCTATTTATTAGCAATGTACTTTAAATCTTTGTTCTCGTGTTTCATCCCAGAAATAATAATATGGACCATCATTGTGCCACTGGGTTGCAGCAAATTCGTTTCTCTCATTATATCTACAAACTGTCAGACTGTTACCCACGTTTGTTATATTTAACATAAAGCCTTATACATTGCTCCTTCTTACTTCTCTAGGTGCTCTGTCGACTAATGGGATCAATATGGACGCCAGCACCGAGATTGGCCGTGCCAAAAATTGCCTGAGCCCTGACGACATCATTGAGAAATACAAGGAGGCCATCTCTTGCTATGGGAAGGTGCGGGCATTGTGGGATTGTGCGTAACCTCATTTGTATTGGCCATCTGGGCACTTGGGTCTTTGCACCCCCTACTCTTCTACATACAGTGAGGTTTGGCCCCGTTGACCTGTTGTATATGAAATAGCCAGCTTATATTTATGGCATACGAGTAGCTTCAGGGAACGCAGGGTTCTAACTGCCCCCCCACCTCGAGGCTCTGACTGAGCCCCATATAACACTGTAGGAAGGTAGCAACTGTACCTCAAAGTGGGGCTAAACCCTAAAAGTCTGGAAAACCCCGGTGTAAGAAGTTACTCTTTCATGTTACTCTCTCATGTTACACTGTGAGGACATGGGGTGCCCCCCTGCATTTAACTGGGGCTTATTCACAAACCCAAACAGGACCTGCTCTTTAACCTTTAGCCAAGGTTCAGTGCATCCCTTTGCTCCAATTGGTTGGATACTTGCATAGTCTCCTATATTCTATACATTCTTGCGCTGCTCGCTTCCCAGTATGTGTGGCACCCTCTCAGCATAAACCCAAACCTTTGTCTTTCCAGTCCAAGGCGGCAGGGGTGATCGAGCTGGAAGCCTGTGTGAAGGCCGTACGTGTGCTGGCCATACAGAAAAGGAGCATGGAGGCCTCGGAATTCCTTCAGAATGTAGTGTACATCAATCTGCGCCAGGTGAGTGCCGGCTGTGATTGGCTGCCAGTCCCCGTAGGGCTGATTTACTGGTAATTATGTTGATTACATCATAGGCCAACCCCCTATTTCTCATTGGCAGATTCAAAAAATGGTCTGTAGACTAAATTTTACTACGTTATAGAATTTCCAGCTTTCAAATGGGGGTCACTGACCCCGGCAGCCAAAACCTATTGCTCTGTGAGGCTCCAGTTTTATTGTTATTGTTACTTTTTATTCCTTATCTTCCTATTCAGTCCCTCTCCTATTCATATTCCAGTCCCTCATTCCAATCAAAGCCTGGTTGCTAGGGTAATTTGGACCATAGCAGCCAGATTGCTGAAATTCCAAACTGCAAAGCTGCCACATAAAAAGCTAAATAATTCAAAAACCACAAATAATAAAAAAAAAAAAATGAAGACCAATTGCAAATTGTCTCAGAATAGCACTCTCTACATCATACTAAAAGTTAAGTTGAAGGTGAACAACCCCTTTGAGTACAAAAACCCTAAAAACTCAAATGTAAAAATTTGCCATTTAAAAGCTTGTGAGTATCTACAGAAGCCAATGGGGGTTGTCCTAGGCAAAGTCAAGGCGTATTCTCAAACTCAAATTTTTCGAGTTTTTACAGCTCGTAAACTTTCATTTTTTTTTTTTTTTATTTCAAACGAGTTTTCCTTATTAATAAATAAGTGATCGTTCATTATGCGAGTTTATTCGGTTTAGAAAAACAAACTAAAAATTGATATATCCGCCTGTAAACCAGTTGGTCTATGGTCAGGTCATTCCTGGTTACACTAGGGGGCACTAGCGCTCAGGGCACGTACATTTGGAATATATTAATAAAAGCGGTAGTTAATTATGCTCTTATCGGCAGAAAGGTGGAGAAGGGGTTTGGGGTAAGGCTCACTAAGGCTGGGGGCTTTTTGGTACATTTTAGGGCTTTTGTTCCCCTTTATCCTGCTCAGATCTTTCCTTTTGGGGTAGAAAAAGAGTTAAATTCCTCCCCCTCCTATTTACAGAGAGAGAGCTGTTTAGTGTAAATCACCTGGAAGCTCTAAATCACGCGCTCTTGTTATTACCCAATTAGCAAGGTGTTCAGTGCTGCCGTCTCAGTGAGGCATTTCGAAGCGAGCGCTCCATCCCGGGTAAATGCACATTATACGCCATGTTAATTACACAATTTGCAGTTACGCCGTGCAGCAGCGCCGAGCAGCTCCCTTTTCCAAAATAACTTTTTCCCACAGCAGCCATAGGGCTTGGTAGGAGCTGAGCAGCTGGATCTCTTTGGCTGGATGGTTCATGCGCAGGAAGTGGGGGGGATATTTGTGCGCTCATATAGGGGTGTATAATGCTCAGTGGGATTCAGGTACAAACAGCTGCGCCGGGGTTATATACGCGGCAGTAATAGGGGTGAGGTATAGGGGAGCGCAAGTGTTTGTAATGCCGCCATTAACTGAAGCCCCCTGTAACCCCCTGGGGGTTAAATGCAGACGCCACTCATTGAGGGAGCCCTCCCATATATTCATTTAGAAGGAAGAGCTAGACTGCGAGGTGCTGCACGGTTTTGCCTCTACCCATAATGCTTTTAGCCAGTTTCCCCGCACTGGGGCAATAACTGTCTGGCAATTCTATGGCGGACATTAGGCCGGCATTGCTTCTATTTCTGCTAGGGAGGCGCAGAATCCCAGATTAGGATTTGTATTTGGTTCAGGATTCGGCTGAATCCTCCAGGGTGGGTTCAGGGGTTCGGACAAACTTTTTTGGGTTCGGTGCATCCCTAATTTCTGCAATGAGTTTCCTCATTCTTTTCCCTCGTTCACCCCAGGGTGTAGACTGTGCCTGGGAGCTGCTTACAGGGCTGTGGGGTCGGTATATAAACCCTTAGACTCCGACCCGACTCCAAGTACCCAAAGATGACTCCATCCCCACAAATCCCTAGCCCTAGCTGGAGTCTGTAGGTAAATCCTTACACTCCAACTCCTCAGTTTATGGTACCACTGACTCCAGGTAGCCAAAATTGCTTCCGACTCTAACTCATTTACCCTCCTGCCTGAGTGGGATCCAAGATGTCCACCCCGCCACCTTTTAACAGGAACTTTAGAAGCATCCGGATAATAATTCAAGTTTCATGTTAAAGATAGATTAGGAAGTGGAATATTAACAAACAAAAGAATGAAATGACTAACTGCAAGATTTTTTAGCAACAGTTCCCCCCCTCTTGGATATCACTCAGCGCAGCCAGGATTCTTTCTCTAGGATTCTGCCAGCCAAGACACTCTAGGGATCATTTAACTTATGCCACACATCCCTCTGTACGCACTGAAATTTCAGTATTGGATGTGGGCCCCTGGGCATCCCTGCCATTAGATAGGTGCTGGAGTATGATACTTTTTATACTAGGAAATTTTTTGACGATTACTCCTTTACATAGAAATAATCAATTCAATAACAAAATGATTCAAGGAATAAATGGAGATGTAAAAGCCCTGCAGTGAGCACAGATGGCCATTAGGGGCCAGTAGTGCTACACAGTTTGGCCAGTGTACAATTGCAACTGTATATAGAGGTTGTAGTTTTACTGCACTGGAACATGAACTGGAACTACACAGTGAGGAAAAGGGATATTGACATTGCCCCCTGGCCCCCATAACTGATCTCTCTTGCATGGAACTAGGGAGGTGCAGGGAAGCTGAAATACCCACGCCACTTTTACTCTCACTTTGGGTTGCGGATGGTGTGTGTGTGATAGTGTCTATATGCATTAGTTTTAGGTTCATAATAATTTTATTCTAGTTTTGTTATTTCAGCACAAGGCTGCAGGCTGAGTTATACAGGGAACTCTGAGTATCACTCATGTATTATAAGGGATAATGTACCCCCTACTGTAAATGATAAGGATATTAGCAGTCACTGAGGGGTTCTGTGCCCATATAAAGGCACAAGGCTGCAGGCTGAGTTATACAGGGAACTCTGAGTATCACTCATGTATTATAAGGGGTAATGTACCCCCTACTGTAAATGATAAGGATATTAGCAGTCACTGAGGGGTTCTGTGCCCCCCATATAAAGGCACAAGGCTGCAGGCTGAGTTATACAGGGAACTCTGAGTATCACTCATGTATTATAAGGGGTAATGTACCCCCTACTGTAAATGATAAGGATATTAGCAGTCACTGAGGGGTTCTGTGCCCCCCATATAAAGGCACAAGGCTGCAGGCTGAGTTATACAGGGAACTCTGAGTATCACTCATGTATTATAAGGGATAATGTACCCCCTACTGTAAATGATAAGGATATTAGCAGTCACTGAGGGGTTCTGTGCCCCCCATATAAAGGCACAAGGCTGCAGGCTGAGTTATACAGGGAACTCTGAGTATCACTCATGTATTATAAGGGATAATGTACCCCCTACTGTAAATGATAAGGATATTAGCAGTCACTGAGGGGTTCTGTGCCCATATAAAGGCACAAGGCTGCAGGCTGAGTTATACAGGGAACTCTGAGTATCACTCATGTATTATAAGGGATAATGTACCCCCTACTGTAAATGATAAGAAAATGCCAATGATATCAATAAGCCATACTTTTGTATTATATATATATATATGTGTGTGTGTGTGTGTGTGTGTGTTTATATGGCAAATGTCTGCTGTAATGTTGCTCTAGACATACACAATACAAATGACTGTCTGTCTCGGTTGCAGCTTTCCGAAGAAGAGAAGATTCAGCGTTACAGTGTACTCTCTGAATTGTACGAACTCATCGGCTTTCGTCGCAAATCTTCCTTCTTTAAACGTGTCGCTGCAATGCAGTGTGTGGCCCCAAGTATCGTAGAGCCCGGATGGAAGGCCTGCTATAAACTCCTGCTGGAGACGCTGCCGGGATACAGCCTGTCACTGGATCCCAAGGACTTTAGTAAAGGTACCTGCTGCTTGTTGCTTTTTGTAATGGAAACACTATGGCGCCTCCTACCCATATGTATAAATACAAATATACAGAGAAGGAATGTTCTGGGCACACAATAAGCTGTACCCCCATACTGTACTGTCTAAGGGAAACACTATGGCACCCCCTACCCATATGTATAAATACAAATATACAGAGAAGGAATGTTCTGGGCACACAATAAGCTGTACCCTCATACTGTACTATCTAAGGGAAACACTATGGCACCTCCTACCCATATGTATAAATACAAATATACAGAGAAGGAATGCTCTGGGCACACAATAAGCTGTACCCCCATACTGTACTGTCTAAGGGAAACACTATGGCACCTCCTACCCATATGTATAAATACAAATATACAGAGAAGGAATGTTCTGGGCACACAATAAGCTGTACCCCCATACTGTACTGTCTAAGGGAAACACTATTGCACCTCCTACCCATATGTATAAATACAAATATACAGAGAAGGAATGCTCTGGGCACACAATAAGCTGTACCCCCATACTGTACTGTCTAAGGGAAACACTATGGCACCCCTACCCATATGTATAAATACAAATATACAGAGAAGGAATGTTCTGGGCACACAATAAGCTGTACCCCCATACTGTACTGTCTAAGGGAAACACTATGGCACCCCCTACCCATATGTATAAATACAAATATACAGAGAAGGAATGTTCTATACAGTAAGCTTCCTGTACTCACAGACTTTATAAAGACAATGCTGGGAGTTGTAGTTGAATAGGAGCTGTCTTGCTGCAGGCTGGAGTCCCTATACTTGCACTATAGAACCAGCAATGCTTTGTTTTTCCCGTAGGAACGTTGGAACCCCCTCCCGTGAAACCCATTGTAACTCACAATCCTTGGCGCCCTCTCTCTGAATTATCCTTATTTTCCGCCACTCCAGGCACAAAGGCTCCCGTATATAACATTTCATTCCTTTTCCGTAAAGCAGTTATTTTGTTAGGAACTCTTGAGGTAGAAAAGACTTTTCAGAAATCTCATTTCTATTGCCATTTCCAGCAGGAAAGTAAGTTTTGTAGCGGAGCCTGTTTAACAAAGGAACCAGCACAATGACTTAAATGGCGGGTGTGCTTCTGTGCCCAAGGCATGTAAAGAGGGCAGTGTTGCAGTGCGGGAGGAGATTCATTTGAGGATCATTGGGGTACGGGAGAGGGGGGGCTCTAAGCCATTAGGATGTTCGGCGCGGTGGCACTGAATCCCCCCTGTAGGATGTGCCTGGGCCAGGCAGGAATGTTTGTCTGGGAAGGCAGAGATGTGAGCAGCGAGTGCTGGATTCTAGCAGCGCCTACAAAAGAGCAGCAGTCGCAATCCCACGCATTGGAAAAATAACATCTCGTTATATGATATATTTGTGCACTCATACAGAAGCCCTGCTACAGGCTGGGAGACGTGGGGAGAACACCAGCTGTATTTTGCACCCCCAAGTCCTTCAGTTAGATTATGGGTGCATAGTGGGGCTTTTTAAGTGGTCCTGTTGCCACCTTATTACCCCAGAGTATGGCTGTATGGCTAAATTAGTACCAGGATATAGCACTTACCCCATGAAAACACAATGGGGGTTATTTATAAAGACTGAGCACATTTGCACCTAGGCAGTAACCCATGGCAACCCATCAGATATTTGCTTTCACTGCTCAACCTGCAGCTGGATGAGAAAGGCTAATTACTGATTGGTTGCTATAGGTTACTGCCCAGGTGCAAAGTCTTTATAAATGACCCCCTATGTGCGGACTCTTCATTAGAATTGCTTCATCTTGCAGAACTCTAAGGGAGCAAAGGAGAGGATTTGGTACCCCTGACCTCGTACACCAGTGCTGTCCAACTTCTACTGTGCCGAGGGCCGGAATTTCTCTAGCATACATGGTGGAGGGCCGCTAATGGAAGCCAGTTTTGACCACTCCCCTTTTTGAAACCACACCCACTTCAAAACCACACCTATTTTATCACAATGGTGGTAGCACAGCAAAATCCCAAATGCTTGCGGGGATATCAACCGTCATTCATATGTGAAAGAATTATGTCATATTAAGATATACCCTTAAATTCCATATGCCTCCTCCTCCCCTGTGGATAGCAGAGCAACCCCCAGTACATAATTACACACCTTAGGGACCATTTAATGGCTATTTCCAACTGCTAACAAACTCCCACAACAAACCCATGCCAGGTTCACCTCCCACAAGCAGCATAGGGCAGGCAGAGTATGGCACACACAGGCAGCACTCTGCCTGTCCTATGCTGTCTGTGTGTGCCATACTCTGCCTGTCCTACCCTGCCTGTGTGTGCCATACTCTGCCTTCCCTAAGCTGCCTCTGTGTGCCATACTCTGCCTGCCTACCCTGCCTGTGTGTGCCATACTCTGCCTGCCCTACCCTTCCTGTGTGTGCCATTCCCTCCCTGACCTATGCTGCCTGTGTGTGCCATACTCTACCTGCCCTATGCTGGCTGTATGTGCCATACTCTGCCTGTCCTACCCTTCCTGTGTGTGCCATTCCCTCCCTGACCTATGCTGCCTGTGTGTGCCATACTCTACCTGCCCTATGCTGGCTGTATGTGCCATATTCTGCCTACAGTACCTATGTCTGAGGTGTGAAGAAGTGAACAATGGGAGTGATTACAGTCTGAGCCTGAGGTGTGAACACTGCAGGGGGTGAAAAATGCAGGTATTAAAAGGTGTGAAAAACACAGGGGATTACATGTTTAAACAATACAGAGGGATTACAGCCTGAATCTGAGGTGAGAACCATGCAGGGGGGCAGTTAATCTCAGTACTGATACCATTTAATGCTTACTCAAAGGTAAGCCATCAAAGCAGCCAGACAGGTGGGGGGCCACACAGAGGGGGGTCGCCAGTTGGACAGCACTGTCGTACACTATTATATTATATCTTTACTAACCAATAGAGTTGAACATGCATTTGCTATTGTAGTCCTGAGTGGGAGGAGCTTATAGCAATAGTGTGTGATTCTAGCAGGCACAGCCCAATGACACTGAAGGTAAAATTAATGAATGCCATTATCAGGGAATTTGAGAAATAGGCACAATTATTTCCAATTTTCTCTGTGTTTGTCCTTATTGTCCTATTTTTCCCAAAATAAGAGCATTTATGGCAATTTATCTAATATGACCAGGACCTCAGGAGTGTCTGTCCTCAGAGATATGTCATTATGGCCTTGCTTATTTCCTACAGGCACACACAAGGGATGGGCGGCTGTGCAGATGCGCCTGCTCCATGAGTTGGTATACGCTTCTCGCAGGATGGGGAACCCTGCCCTGGCCGTACGGCATCTCTCTTTCCTTCTGCAAACCATGTTGGACTTCCTGTCGGACCAAGGTTAGTACCGGGGAAGCTTTCCTGTGCTTGTAGCATATGCGGGGGATACTGAAGCTTAGATATTATCGTACCCATGAGGGGCCCAATTACATCGTCTGTACCCCACTGGTACCTCCTATGCCATTTTTTTTTAATCAGCAAACTTTAGAGGAGAAGGAAATGCATTTTGGCTTTTTAATAGATTAGCCACATTAGTGCCACCTAGAATGCTATATTTATTCTGCAGAAAGCTTTAAACAGCCCTGGAACCTCCCTCTGTTTGTTTAAGATATCAGCTGCCATTTTAGCTTGGTCTCAGTAGCTTCCGTGATGCAGCTTTAGCTGCTGGTAGCTCAGATTACACAGACTTGGGAGGGGGAGTGAATTCAGTTGGGAGGGGGAGTGAATTCAGTTGGGAGGGGGAGTGAATTCAGTTGGGTGGGGGAGTGAATTCAGTTGGGTGGGGGAGCGAATTCTGTTGGGTGGGGGAGTGAATTCAATTCTGTTGGGAGGGGGAACAGGAGTAAGGGGGGAGAGGGAAAGAGGAGAGAACTGAGCGGACTCTGAAAGATTTTTCTGAGAGCAGGAAGTCTGACACAGAAGAACATGTGTATACAAAAGAAGACAATAAATCACTTGTTTCTTTTGATAGAGGACTCAGTGCAGCGTTTCTTATACTGTATTTATATAGACCTTTCTGATAAAGCTTACTGAGTCTTTACTTTGTATCCCCTGTCGGGCTTGTGTATGTGTCATACTGACAGAAAGCTGCCCACCTAGCATTTTCCTTCCCAGAACCAGGCGGTGTGGTAGAGAGATTACCATGCTGCAAGCGGACGGTGCATGAAATTAAGCATTTAAGCGGGCTAGCTTGTGGGCACGCTAATTCATTAGAAGCGGCTTTAATGAACGGAGCAGCGCAGATCCAGGGCCGTGTGTCGTGTTTCTTTCCAGGATTAATTAAATCACCAGTTTCTCATTCTAAATGATAAGTGAAGCAGCTCAAAGAAGCTATAAAACCTATTGTCAGTGTTTCCTTTTTCCATATATCAGCAGATTGGGGCGGGGAGGGGGTGTTGGAAATGCCACGCTATGTGCCCACCGTAGGGGGTTTGCCCCTGAACAGATGGAGGGATCCTTTGGTATTACTGCAACTCCCAGGGTCCAGTACGGTGACTTGGGACAGGGCTGTATGGGACCTGGGTTTGTATAGACACATTACTGAGAGATATATGATTAGTGGGGATTAATTATTTGGCTTGGTATTAGTTCCTGGAGCTGCTTCTGAGCTGCCCTGTGCACTAATACCCCATAGAGTTCTACTGCACAGAACAGTAACAGCTTTAATGAATAAACGTTTTAACCTGCTCAAAACAGTCCCGACTGTTGAACAAGTGGGAATAAAAAAAGAGCTTCTGGGTTTCCCACTTTGATCATTCGGCCCCTAATATAATTGGGGTTTGTGAATAACAAGGTAAGAGCTGTATCCCTTTATCAAGCTGTATTTCTCCTTGTAGAGTGTAAGCTCTTTTGGGCAGGGCCCTCTTCACCTCTTGTATCAGTTATTGATTGCTTTATATGTTACTCCTTGTAGAGTGTAAGCTCTTTTGGGCAGGGCCCTCTTCCCCTCTTGTATCGGTTACTGATTGCTTTATATGTTACTCTGTATGTCCAATGTATGTAACCCACTTATTGTACAGCGCTGCGGAATATGTTGGCGCTTTATAAATAAATGTTAATGTAATGTAATGTATGGCGCTTCCTACATACAGAAGAACACAAAAGAACAAGGACAATAAATCCTGTGTTTCTTTAGATAGAGGACTCTCTAAACTTATGGCTGTATTTATATAGACCTTTCTGATAAAGCTTACTTTTTTTAATTATTTGGGTTGGTATTAGTTCCTGGTGCTGCTGCTGAGCTGCCCTGAGCACTAATACCCCATAGAGTTCCAAGTAACAGCTTTAATGAATAAACGTTTTAACCTGCTCAAAACATTCCCGACTGTTGAACAACTGGGGAAAAAAAAGAGCTTCTGGGTTTCCTACTTTGATCATTCGGCCCCTAATATAATTGGGGTGTGTGAATAACAAGGTAAGAGCTTGTATCCCTTTAACAAGCGGTATGGCGCTTCCTGCATAATAATTCAGCGGCCGCGATAAGAAACAGATTGAATTATTTACACCGAGCATGGAATCAAAAGCAAATGAAGACACTGCATTAACTCCCTCAGGGGAGCGAGAAACTGCCGAGGTGGCGCTTTTCTAATGAAGCTGCTGGAGGAGCGGCAGTGGATTATGTGGGATGAGAGTCTTAGCGACTTGTATTCACATCTATCATTTATCCCCAGCGCTGTGTGTTTATAAGGGTTAGCTATACATGGGCCAGGGGTGCACAATCAGACACCCTATAGATACTAAATAAATACAAGAGCCCCTCTGCACTCACCCATTGCCAATATATACAGGACATAAAGTCATTCTGTGCATTAAGCTCCCAAGCAATGCCCTCCCCTTTAATGCTCTCTCTCTCTCTCTCTCTGTCTGTCTGTCTCTCTCTCTCTCTCTCTATATATATATATATATATATATATATATATATATATATATATATATATATATATATATATATATATATTGAATCTTTTGTTTTTGTCTGCATCAATTTTGTCAGACTGCTCTTTGCAGTTGAGTTGAGTTGGGGTTGTTCCTTTGGTGAGCGCAAGCATTGCAACTTCTATGGTACCAAGGGTTGGAATTTTTATGGTCTACGTGGTGGTAGGCTGATAATGGAAGCCAGTTTTGGCCACTCCCCCTTTTTTGAAACCACACCCACTTCAAACTACACCCGTGTTATCACAAGAGTTGTGATAGAGACCATACCCACATTAATGGTGGTAGTGCAGCAAACGCTCAAATGGTTGGTGCTCACTACAGGGATATCCCCCACCTTCCTACACCTTCCTACAGGCAGTAAGGGCAGGCAGAGTATGGCACACACACGGGCAGGGCAGGCAGAGTACGGCACGCACATGGGCAGGGCAGGCAGAGTATGGCACACGGGCAGGGCAGGCAGAGTATGGCACACGGGCAGGGCAGGCAGAGTATGGCACGCACACGGGCAGGGCAGGCAGAGTATGGCACGCACACGGGCAGGGCAGACAGAGTACGGCACGCACATGGGCAGGGCAGGCAGAGTATGGCACACACAGGCAGCATAGAGAATTCCCATCCCCATTTTAAGCAGCAGTTCTGCCCTGCTTTATGGCTGTGATTCTAGCCATCTGTATAACAGAGCATTCTGTCACAGTGGCACAGATCCTATCTGATCCCCCCCATTGTAAGCAGCAGTCCTGCACTGCTTTATGGCTGAGATTCTAGCTATCTGTATAACAGAGCATTCTGTCACAGTGGCACAGATCCTATCTGATCCCCCCATTGTAAGCAGCAGTCCTGCCCTGCTTTATGGCTGAGATTCTAGCTATCTGTATAACAGAGCATTCTGTCACAGTGGCACAGATCCTATCTGATCCCCCCCCATTGTAAGCAGCAGTCCTGCCCTGCTTTATGGCTGAGATTCTAGCTATCTGTATAACAGAGCATTCTGTCACAGTGGCACAGATCCTATCTGATCCCCCCCATTGTAAGCAGCAGTCCTGCCCTGCTTTATGGCTGAGATTCTAGCTATCTGTATAACAGAGCATTCTGTCACAGTGGCACAGATCCTATCTGATCCCCCCCCATTGTAAGCAGCAGTCCTGCCCTGCTTTATGGCTGAGATTCTAGCTATCTGTATAACAGAGCATTCTGTCACAGTGGCACAGATCCTATCTGATCCCCCCCATTGTAAGCAGCAGTCCTGCCCTGCTTTATGGCTGAGATTCTAGCTATCTGTATAACAGAGCATTCTGTCACAGTGGCACAGATCCTATCTGATCCCCCCATTGTAAGCAGCAGTCCTGCCCTGCTTTATGGCTGAGATTCTAGCTATCTGTATAACAGAACATTCTGTCACAGTGGCACAGATCCTATCTGATCCCCCATTGTAAGCAGCAGTCCTGCCCTGCTTTATGGCTGAGATTCTAACATACTCTATTCCACAAATCCCCTTATCAGACAGTAGGAGTGGGGGAAATAAGTCTATTCCAGGATAATAGGCCATTTGGCTTGCTATATGAATTTCTGATGATGATAGTGAGCTTCTAAGTGTGAGCAGTAAGTGTCGATTTCCAGAAACTCCAATGTATTTTCTTTGAGTATCTAAACAATCATTTCCCTGAAGATTCCGCCTCATGATGCCGCTCTTCATACTTTATGGTGCGAGACGGCAGCGAGACAGGATCATCAATCTCCTGCTTTGCTACGACTGCACAATGGCAAATCCTCTTCCTTCACGCTAACATGGTGCTTCTCTAGTCGCCAAAGCTTGGCCACTTTACCCAGAGCCACCTGCAGCACATTAACCCCTAGTCTGCCAGGGAAGTAAATGAACCCTTGCGTTATACTCTGAAGGTCTTTTGTGGGTTTGCACACTAAGGACAGTCGGAAGCTTAAGGGAAAAATATTGTTTTATTCTCCTCTAGGCTCAATCAGTGGCTCATTGGCCTCTTGATAGGACCAAATTCCCGGCAACAAATGTCTCGACAGGGATCAGTCTCAAGTGTGTCTGGCCTGTCTCTATCTTAGTCTTTTCAACGTGTCGCCGGCAGTACTGTTACATGGTTTATTTCTTATTACTGGTTTAAAGGAACAGTAATGCCAAAAAAATAAATCATCATGTTCTAGCGCCATACACTGCCTGTGTTTGCTGTAGAAAGGCGGCTATAGGTTATATACATAAGCTGCTTTGTAAACAAGAGAGCAGCCATTTAAGCTGAAAAAGAAGAAAAGGCCCAGGTTACATAGGAGATATCCGAGAAGAACCTCATTGTATTCCATTGTATTGTACAGAGCTCATCTGTTATCTGCTCTATAACCTGTGCCATTTAGATCAATTTCAGCTGGAATGGCTGCCCTTATGGCTACACATCAGTTTATTTCTGTAAACTATAGTAGTACAGGTATGGGACCTGTTATCCAGAATGCTCAGGACCTGGGGTTTTCCAGATAAGGGATCTTTCTGTAATTTGGTTCTCCATAACTTCAGTTTGTTAAAAAATCATTTAAACATTAAATAAACCCAATAGGAGTGTTTTCCACCCAATAAGGGGTAATTATATCTTAGTTGGGATCAAGTACAGGTACTGTTTTATTATTACAGAGAAAAGGGAATCATTTAACCATTAAATAAACCCAATAGGGCTGTTCTGCCCCAATAAGGGGTAATTATATCTTAGTTGGGATCAAGTACAGGTACTGTTTTATTATTACAGAGAAAAGGGAATCATTTAACCATTAAATAAACCCAATAGGGCTGTTCTGCCCCCAATAAGGGGTAATTATATCTTAGTTGGGATCAAGTACAGGTACTGTTTTATTATTACAGAGAAAAGGGAATCATTTAACCATTAAATAAACCCAATAGGGCTGTTCTACCCCCAATAAGGGGTAATTATATCTTAGTTGGGATCAAGTACAGGTACTGTTTTATTATTACAGAGAAAAGGGAATCATTTAACCATGAAATAAACCCAATAGGGCTGTTCTGCCCCAATAAGGGGTAATTATATCTTAGTTGGGATCAAGTACAGGTACTGTTTTATTATTACAAAGGAAATCATTTGGGCTCTCATAGCAAAATCATTTTGGGGTCCTCCAGCCTTTTTAAAGATGAACTTTATAATCCTGTAGTGCAACTGCACATCAGTCAGGGCACATTGGGCCCCCCAGTATTCCTGGCACCCCGGCACATTGGGGGTGAGCTTTACCTGCGCGTTGCCTTAGTTTAACCATCGGTCAGTAAATCGATGTCTGGAAATGCTAAAATCCTAACTATGTTGCTATAAAATAAGGGCATTTGTATGAGCTTATTAATTTATCACGACATGTTGCCTTGCAGGATTAATGGCGCCTAAAAATAGGGATTGGCAGACAGTCAGAGGACTCGGCTGAAGGGCACAATCTCACAACTTAATGGGCAGAATTGATTAAGAAGACACAAAAGTGCCACTTGGCAGACCCGCGGAGACTGTAGAAAGGGCCTGGCAGGAATAACGCAGGGCAGGCTAATTGCCAGTGTGCGGCTACGAGTCGGGATGGGTTTCTATTTAAGGGAAATTACACACCAAACGTTTAATGACCATTTTAAATGCAGCTAAATATAGGAACTGCCATCAGTGTCAGGGTAGGGAAATAATCTTTATTACTGTATTTCACTCTTCCCACACACTGGCCCAGGCCTTTACCATTATGCCTTTCAATAGTCCTGTAACCCATCGCTGTATATAGAATATTTTATTCAATAAAGGCTCATTTGTCACTGTGTCACTTATTACCGGTGAGCCACATTCAAATATAAAAACAGTGGGAACACAAGCCAAAAAGGGGTGCCATAAAGGTCTGTGATTGGCTATTTGGTAGCCCCTATGTGGTCTGGCAGCTTACATTAGGCTTTGTTTGGCAGTACGCATGGTTTATATCAGTGATCCCCAACCAGTGGCTCAGGGGTAACATGTTGCTCCCCAACCCCTTGGATTTTGCTCCCAGTGCCCCCAAACCAGATAGTTATTTTTGAATTCCTTAATTGGGGGCAAGTTTTGAAAACTAGATTTGCTACCAAATAAAGCCCCCTGTAAGCTGATAGGGTGCATAGAGGCCCCTAATAGCCAATCACAGCCCTTATTTGGCTCCTCCATGAACTTTTATGGTGCTTGTATTGCTCCCCAAGTCTTTTTACATTTGACTGTGGCTCAAGAGTAAGGAAGGTTGGGGACCCCTGGTTTATATGCTACCAAAACTTGCCTCCAAGCCAGGAATTAAGAAAAAAACCTGCTTTAAGGCCCCTGGGAGCAACATGTTGCCCCTGAGCCACAGGTTGGGGATCACTAGTCTGTGGCATCTTACAGCAGCCCCTCTGGCATTTGCCAGAATCCACAGATTTCTAGTCCGGGGCTGATTATAAATATACAGAGATTAATAGGAAGGAGGAGATTAGTGTTGGGTACTGGCAGCCTACAGCAGCTGGGATAATGGGAGCGACATTTTGCTTGAGGGCAATTGGTTGGTGATCACTGCTGTGAAGAAAGCCCTTTGTGAGACTGGTATAATAGTCGGCCATTAACTTGGCTGACGGTTTATTGGTCCATGTCAGTTATTGGATAGATGTCTTATCTGGCACCCTAAAAAAAACTATTAGGTGAGGATCACATTGGGTTGTGATCCTCACCCAGAGGTCTGCTTATATTCATACTGTAATCCGATTGGAAGACATATGGTCAGATTAGCCCGATTGGGTACTCAATCCGTCAATTATACCCTTCCTGTCTCCTAGCATTCATTTGGATTATCTTGCCCTTTACTAACTAAACCTGGTTCCTGTCTGGGCCCTTATGGAGGTGCAGGTAGCCGGGTTCATTTTCAAGCCAAGGTTCTTCGTTGCACTCCGCTGTGTCTGGTCCGGTGGGTTCCATGTTGCTTCTCCTTTTAGACCAGAGAATCTGTTGCCGTGATCTCTGCGGCCTGGTTGGGCCGTCAGTCTCTCAGTAGATGACAGTTAAGCCTAAAGCCCATGTCTTTATTTTTTGAAGTTAGTAGCACCCTTACACATAAAAAGGTATGCAAAAAAGTGTATTTTGGTATCTTCCTAATACATAATTTTACTTGTCATTATACACAAAGGAACGAGACCGTTCCTCGCTTTTGTGCGCGTCTCTTCCTACACAAGACAGCTCAGATAAATGGGAGTTCATTATACCAATGAATGGCTATATTTAGTGACTCCGCGGCTGCTGTTTGGGTACCGATCCTTTTTGATGCCAGCCGAGTAGATCTCTGCTGAGTTTGCAAACTGTTTAACCTTTGTTCCCTTAAATACATAAAAGACGTGTGATTAATTTCGCCTGAACTGATTCATCGTACGGAGGGGCTGACTTCAAACAGGCAAGGTGAAGTGAGTAGGCAGAGACGGCACGGTATCAGAGCGCCCACATTTCTGCTATAAAAGAGACAGTCCGGAACATCAGGGAAGTGCCAAGTGTTTAGTGCGGAGAGATCCTTTCACTTCTAAGGCCCCCCAACTTCAGTTGGCATCGCTCAGGCGTATCATGATGTTCTTTTGGGTTGAGAAGGGGGTCTTGAGTCCGTTAGATATCGCAGTTACCCCTAGTAACGCTTCCCCCCCCCATACTATATGATTCTAGAGTCACGCTTTTTCTTATTTGATAATGCTAATCAAGTCACACCCACTCACCTTCTTATTGTAATATTCTACTTTAATCTATTCTAATTACCAATTACAGGAGTCCAATAGACTCCATTATAAAAAATGATTTTAATTTTTAAAAATGATTTCCTCTGTAATAATAAAACAGTACCTGTACTTGATCCCAACTAAGATATAATTACCCCTTATTGGGGGCAGAACAGCCCTATTGGGTTTATTTAATGGTTAAATGATTCCCTTTTCTCTGTAATAATAAAACGGTACCTGTACTTGATCCCAACTAAGATATAATTACCCCTTATTGGGGGCAGAACAGCCCTATTGGGTTTATTTCATGGTTAAATGATTCCCTTTTCTCTGTAATAATAAAACAGTACCTGTACTTGATCCCAACTAAGATATAATTACCCCTTATTGGGGGTAGAACAGCCCTATTGGGTTTATTTAATGGTTAAATGATTCCCTTTTCTCTGTAATAATAAAACAGTACCTGTACTTGATCCCAACTAAGATATAATTACCCCTTATTGGGGGCAGAACAGCCCTATTGGGTTTATTTAATGGTTAAATGATTCCCTTTTCTCTGTAATAATAAAACAGTACCTGTACTTGATCCCAACTAAGATATAATTACCCCTTATTGGGGGCAGAACAGCCCTATTGGGTTTATTTAATGGTTAAATGATTCCCTTTTCTCTGTAATAATAAAACAGTACCTGTACTTGATCCCAACTAAGATATAATTACCCCTTATTGGGGGCAGAACAGCCCTATTGGGTTTATTTAATGGTTAAATGATTCCCTTTTCTCTGTAATAATAAAACAGTACCTGTACTTGATCCCAACTAAGATATAATTACCCCTTATTGGGGACAGAACAGCCCTATTGGGTTTATTTAATGGTTAAATGATTCCCTTTTCTCTGTAATAATAAAACAGTACCTGTACTTGATCCCAACTAAGATATAATTACCCCTTATTGGGGCAGAACAGCCCTATTGGGTTTATTTAATGGTTAAATGATTTTTAAGGTATGGAGATCCAAAATATGGAAAGAACCTTTATGCTTATAGGGTATTCACATGCAAACATTTTCCTTTTAAATAGATTTATCCAGGGGAGTCTAACACCACCCAGTTACTGTGCTATTCTGCAGCAGTGACACACACATTCTTTCTGTACTGTCAGTGACAATCATTTTTATTCTTATTGTATTGTTTTAGAACAGTGATGTACATTCCCATTTAGACTGTTCTCTTCTAGCACAGCAGAACTTATTTCCACTCTTACTGTGCTTTTCTAGAGCAGTGGCGCTCATTTGCAGTCTTGCTGTGCTCTTCTAGAGCAGTCGAGTGCCCTCCCATTCTCATTGTACTCTTCTAGAACAGCGGCACATTCCCATACTTATGGTACTCTTCTAGAGCAGTCACAATCCTTTCCATTCTTACTGTGATCTTCCCATATGCCCCCCCCCAAGTCACTGATTGGTTACTGACTGTTAACAGCTTAGAGAGCTGTTAAGGAGGAAGTAGTGTTCTGGCTATTATGTTAGACAGCTGCCCACTTCAGCCTTTCTAGATTACATTTTTGCCTAACTAATTATATTAAAAATATTTTTTATTTTGCACAGTCTGTCTGTTGTACCCAGTTTCATTTGTACACATTTTCTAACTGTTCAATGAGTTGCACCATTCTCTGTATAAGCATCTTGTACTGTACCTTTAAGACCAACCTGTGACTCTTTCATGTAAATCCCATTTCTTGTGTTACAGAGAAGAAGGATGTGGCCCAGAGCCTGGAAAGTTACACCTCAAAATGCCCTGGCACCATGGACCCCATTACTTTACCAGAGGGGCTGATATTGCCCCCAGTTCCTTTCACCAAACTGCCCATTGTCAGGTAAGAATGAAAAGCTTTTTCGGCTGTATGGGAATTGCTAGCTAGTACCTGGTTTTTTTGGGGGGGGGGAGCAAACTAAAAAAAAGCAGTAACATTGCCTTTAGAAGCAGTAAATTGCCTTCGCTGGCCATTTTTTGTAGCTTATTTTATGGGAAGTGACTGCAAAGGATTCTGGGAGGTCTCTCCGTGCAATCTATCAGCTCAGAGTCATTTTATCTTTCCTTTAAAAATAGCAGTTGGCCCTGTGCCTGTACGTGATGTGCGACTGACCGCGTGCGTCCTTGAGATTTCATTTTCAGATTTTAGCAGCTTCTATATATAGAAATATATGGGGGGAGAGTAAAAACCTCTGGGCTGTTACGGGCACCGGTGTGAAAGATTTAGGCTCGCTGGCTGTCTAATTCTCTCTGGGCTTTTTATTTCTGTCTGCAAATCTACTTCTAGGAATAGCTCTGCCATTTCTCATATATAGATATATATATATATATATATATATATATATATGTATATATGTATAATATATGCATATAGAGAGCAATAGTCAGTCTATTTCTATATATATATATATATATATATATATAGTTGGCAAGTGGGCCAGAGGTGACAAAACAGGAATGTTTTGGTTTAGTGTAATCCTATTGTATTGGTGCTTGACATGACCTGGGTGGGGCTTTATATTTGCTTTGCCTTTGTTATACGAGAAAAACTCTCCCACCCTGGGGGGGGGGGTAAAGGGTTAATGCAGTCGTGGGCCCTATGGCAGAGGGGGACCCCGAGATGTGCAAACACAGTCAAAGAGGTGTGGCTTGTAGGGGAGTGGGCTGGAATTGGTAGAACATGAATGGAATTTTGTCATATATGGGAGTGGATGGGGTAGATTGGGGTCATGGCCTTCCATGCCAGTGGCATATATTTTCATTGGAGTCTTATTTACCAATAAGGTGACCAGTGGGATAATAATTGGGACCCCGATAACGTAGTTTTATTGGTCCCGATGATTATCGATTGTGGCCCTGCCACCTTTCTGTCTCCTTTCCCACAAATGTTGCCCCCAAGACTGGGCTGAGATGCAATATTGGTCTTGGCATATCACGTTTATAGAGGCCCTAAGGGACCACCACAGCCCCAATAAACAGTGCATGTCTATGGCATCTTATAGAAACCCCAGCCCCACTATTAGGAAATCACTACCTTGAAATACATTGGATTCCTGAAGTATAAATAATGTTGGGTTAAACAGTTAACAGGGATCTGCTCCGGAGCCTCAAGAACGGAACTTCCTCTTGTGTACTTCCTGTGGGCTGTGCTTATTTCCATCACATGGGAATTTCTCCGCCTTCCATGCAGTGCACAATAGGAAGTCCTGCTCCCTGGTACTCTAGAGAGCACAGAGAAGGCACACTGCAAAGCAGAGTGTACAGTATACAGCCACGTGGGCTTTGCTTCAGTTTTCTATACACCATAACTGGCTAATTAACCATTGAATACCCAACTCCTGTTCCATCGTCCAGGTCTGTGAAACTTCTTGACCTACCGGTCATTCTAAGGCCGCAGAAGGTGAAAAACCTGTTGGGCCAGAAGCTGTCCACCAAGAGCCCCTTCATCTACTCCCCAATTATCGCTCACAACCGCAGCGAGGAGAAGAACAAGAAGATCGGTAAGTGGCACAGCTATGCCCAGGGAACAGCACAGCAATGGGGGCAGTGAGGCATATTTATGGGAGGGTAGGTATTGGGGATTGTGTTGCTCTGTGTGGGGGGAGATTTTGCATAGATGCAAGGAAGGATTTTGGCCCTTTGTTCCAGGCAGATTTGCTGTTGAATGGTTTGTGTGTATATATATATAAATATATATATAGACAGACAGAGTACCGCACACATAGGGACTTTGTAGAAAAAACAAAAATGTTTATTGAAAAAATCTGACGTTTCGAGCACCAAACTGTGCTCTTCCTCAGGGACAAACCAGGTTTGTACCTATGTGTGCGGTACTCTGTCTGTCTACTGAATTATTTGACCAGCACCAAGGGCACTTGCTTTATTTAAAGGGTGTGCTCCTCTTTTGTTTCTGTATAAATATATATATATAATATTTAGAATTTTTTTTTTTAGTATGATGTAGAGAGAGATATTCTGAGACAACTTGCAATTGGTCTTCATTTTTGTAGTTATTTAATTTTCAGTTCAGGAGCTCTCCATTTTGGAGTTGCTACGGTCCAAGTTACCTTAGCAACCAGGGAGTGGTTTGGATGAGAGGCTGGTAAATGAATAGGAGAGGGACTGAATAGAAAAGAAATTTACAAAAATTAACAATAACAATATAACTGGAGCCTCACAGAGCAATAGTTTTTTGGCTGCCGGGGTCAGTGACCCCCATTTGAAAGCTGCAAAGAGTTGGAAGAAGAAGGCAAATAATTCAAAAACTATAACAAATATATATTGAAGACCAACTGAAAAGTTGCTTAGAACACATACTAAAAGTTAACTTAATGGGGAACCGTCCCTTTAATACTGTTATTATTATATATAATATTTAAAGAGAGACGGCAAGGTCACGGCTGTATGGAAATAGCCGGTATTTATGGGTTTAATATGAGTGCAGATATTAGTAGGAGTGAATCAGAACTTTCTGCTTTGGACTTTTGCACTGTAACTAGCGGGGCAGTAACTGCCAGGCCTCCCATTATACTGTATTATTTATCTGTTCTCTCTCCCCCCACGGCACAGATCCTCTCTGATAAACATCATTTCCATTCAGCGCAGGAACAGTTGTGTTTAATAAAATGGATATATTTAGTAAGCGCAAACAAGGCACTGATTAGAAGTACATAAAGCGTGAAATAAAAATATATGAAAAGGAGAGTTTGGGCATAATAAATGGAAACTAATGTTCTGTATTCACGCTCTGTGAGACTCATAGCCTGTAACAGAGGATTATTGCTTATACAGCTCTGCCATTTTGCATTGAATTAACACTCGGTTGCAGCCGGCAGCCCCACGCTGGCGCTTTGTCACCGGAACATGAGGGATCCGCGCAACCCAATCTGCAGGTGTGAGCTGGGATTGTGCCTGCGGATTGATTGGGGCTGATTGATAGCAATAGATAGGGGAGCAGGGAGGCAGATAAATAATACAGCAGCCGTAGGAATAAAGGGAGTAATTTGCAGGCGCTGCAGGATGTGCTTGAAATCTCAGCAGTTATTATATTCCACCTTCACAAAGTGCTGGGCCGGTCATTATGCCTGTCACATATCATTATTTGTAAGGAGTAAAATGCCCTCCCTGCAGGCCGGGGTGATTTATTTAACATTAAAATATGACAACACCGTGCCTGCCAGCGCTCCTATTAAACTTATCTGCCGCCGCCGCCGCTTTAAACCCATTTTCACTTTGCCGAGCCCATAATCGTCCTCTTCTGCTTTATGACCTTTTATTATAGGGCCGACAGTGGCAAAGGGACGTACGGCTCCAACCGAGCTTCTCCTGCACGCTGTATGCTGGGGGTTAGCAGAACCGAGATGTTTGGTGTTTAAAGGGGTTCACATTAACTTTAAGTATGACGCAGAGAATGCTATTCTGAGACAATTTGCAATTGGTCTTCATTTTTTAATTTCTGCAGGTTTGGAATTATTTGGCTTTTGGTTCAGCAGCTCTCTGGTTTGGAATTTCAGGGGCTGTCTGGTTGCTAGGGGACAATTTAACCTAGTAACCAAGCAGTGGTTTTAAAGAGAGACAGAGGGCCTAAATAGAAAGATACATAATTAAAAGTAACAATAACAATTAGGGATGCACCGAATCCCAGCAATAGGTTTTGGCTGCCGGGGTCAGTGACCCCCATTTGAAAGCTGGGAAGAGAAGAAGTAGAGTAAATAATTCAAAATCTATTAAAAATAAATAATGAAGATTGAAAAGATGCTTAGAATAGGGAATTCTATAACATACTAAAAGTTAACCTGAAAGTAAAATACCGCTTTAATCCCCTCTATAGGATTGTACCAATCTATATTATTCATATTTATATATATATCATAGTGCAAAAATGACACTGTCTGTGTAGATTCCCATTATATAACTGCCTAAAATTAGGCTATTAAGGGGCATCTAAACCCACATATTATTCAGGGGGGGATTAAATTTAAGTTAATTATTAGTATGTTATAGAATGTCCTATTCCTAGAAATTTTGCAATTGGTCTGCATTATTTATTCTTTATAGTTTTTGAGTTATTTGCCCTCCCCCTTTTACATCTTTCCAGCTTTCAAATGGGGGTCACTGACCCCGGCAGCCAGAAACTATTACTCTGTGAGGCTGCAATTGTATTGACATTGATACTTTTTATTAGTTACCTAATCGGTTTGTCTGTTGTACTTATGCAGTACTTTGGCCTGGTTTCTTAGGAAAATAAGGTCCTAGCAACAAGATAGTTTCTGAAATAAAAAACTGTTGAGCTATTGAAACTAAATATAATATATATATATATATATATATATATATATATATATATATATATATATATATATATATATGAATATATTCAGTTTTTAATATTAGAAAATCCATGAAATGAAGGGATAGTTGCCCTTTAAGGGCTTGATTTGCCGCCAGTAATGGCAGATTTATTCCCCGAGACTCCATATATCTTGGCTTCTTTTGACACGTTAATTTCTTTTGATGGATGTAATCTTTCGTAATATAAAACTGAGGCTTATCACAATTAATATGCAAGCTAACAAAATAAATGTAAGTGATATATGAATAATGGCTCCGCGGCTCCCCTGTCAGTGATGGATTGTCCCGCTGCAGGCCGCACAGCTCATGTGTCAGATCAACTGGGTTAGGCTACTAGTTACTGCACATTTATTATGTATAATATCTTAATCCCATTGCTGATCTTTCCTATTATAATATCAATATTCACCTTCCAGCCCCATCCTCCCTACCTGAGGGGTTTATATTGCTTTTATTTAGTATTAAATTCTGCTGCTTTTGCTCATTTATTTATTACCTATATTGAACTATAGAAAACGAAGGGTAATATTAAAGGAAAATGTATTCCATGAGGTGAAATATAAGGATAATAGATGTCAGGAAACTCATATTATAAGGGATACTGTACTACTGTAAATGATAAGGATATTAGCAGTCACTGAGGGGTTCTGTGCCCATATAAAGGCACAAGGCTGCAGGCTGAGTTATACAGGGAACTCTGAGTATCACTCATGTATTATAAGGGATAATGTACCCCCTACTGTAAATGATAAGGATATTAGCAGTCACTGAGGGGTTCTGTGCCCATATAAAGGCACAAGGCTGCAGGCTGAGTTATACAGGGAACTCTGAGTATCACTCATGTATTATAAGGGATAATGTACCCCCTACTGTAAATGATAAGGATATTAGAAGTCAGGGTTATGGGTGTAGGTTTACAGGATTACAAAGTGTGTTAGCTAGTAAAGGTATAACATTAACCCTATCTGTAACAATGGCCCCTTTATTGGAGCTCCCTATAGATCCTCTCAGGTCCCAGTCTGTGTTTCAAATGAGGGGTGGGCGTGTCCTAACGGTCCCTGCCAGAAGCCCAGTAGGAGGGTGAGAGCCAGTCACAGCCCTGCAGTTACACAAGCACAAACAGGCTTCAGTTCCCTATCAGGTCAGTCTAGCTGCTGATTGGTTCCTATCCTACAGTGCTGTGTACTGAGAGCCTAGGAAAGGGGGCAGCAGGAAGCAGATATTTTTAGTAAATCAGTCTGAAACACAACTTTTTTAAGCCCATTCCTTCTGTATTTAGATGGGTACAATTCATTGGCACAATATGGTTTTTCACACAATATGTCCCTTTAAAGGAAAACTATTCCCCCAAACAATGTAGGTCTCTATACAAATATATTGCATAAACAGCTCATATGTAAAACCCTGCTTCATCTAAATAAACCATTTTCATATAAATATACTTTATTAGCAGTATGTGCCATTGGGTAATCCTAAATAGGAAACTGCCATTTTAAGTACTAAGGGCCGCCCCCTGGGATCATAGGAGTCACAGTGCACACAAACAAGCCAGGGCACACATACATGCTAGGCCCCATCAGCCAATGAATGGGCAGAGTTCTGCCTTTTGCTCCCACACTACTTCCTGTTACAGTTAGAGCTGCATCACTTCCTGTCAGCTGATCTCTGAGGGCGCACACAGCCCATCACTAAATGGCGGCTCAAGGGAAAGGGTGTAAAAGGGCAATATTTACTGATATATATATTCCAGTTTGGGGAGATTCTTTAATAGGCCACTTAACATAATATAATCTGTCTGTTGGTTACGTATTCATTCTGGGGGGATAGTTTCCCTTTAAGCTTCATAACAAAAGCCAAAGCTGACAGAAACCCCACCCCGTGTGGCGCTACTGTAATTGCTGCCCTTTGTTTGGAAAGCGGCGAGCAGAAAACCGCATTATCGGAAATAACCGGAACCAATCGGATTGTTAATGTTTTATTTCTAAGGAAGGAAAAGCCGAATCCTTTGATGTTTGTAGGAACAGGATTTCTGCTTTATGCGAATGGGAAGCTTTGCTCGGAACCAGAGGTAGGAGCTTGGCACAGCTGGCACGGGGGGCTCACAGATACGGAGCAATGGGGAGTCCGTGTCCAACAACATCGCACAGGGCATATAAAGGGTTAATAAGCATGATTGCAGTTGGGGATAAAGAAGAATAAAGGTCCCCATACAGGGGCCGATTCTAGCTGCCGATATCGGTCCCTCGGAAGCTAATCGGGCCGTGTATGGGCACTACCGACGGGCCTGCCCGACCGATATCTGGCCTGAAATCGGGCAGGTTAGAAAATCTAGTCGGATCGGGGATCACATCGGCTCGTTGATGCGGTCCCCGGACCGACTTTTCCTATACCCGTCGTTATAATTCGATCGTTTGGCCCCAGGGCCGAATTAGCTTGGATTCTCCCGATATCGCCCACCCGTAGGTGATCCACCTTAAGGTAGCCATACATCCGCTCGCTTGGCGATCCATCCGCTCGCTTGGCGATATCGGGGGAATTTAGGCTAATTCGCCCCAGGGCCAAACAATCGAATTATAATGGCAGGTATAGGCTAAGTCGGTCCGACAAGATTTTCTAACCTGCCCGATCAAGATCTGCCTGATTTCAGGCCAGATATGGGTCAGGCAGGCCCGTCCTCAGTGCCCATACACGGGCCGATTAGCTGCCGAATCGGTCTAAGGGACCCATATCGGCAGCTAGAATCGGCCCGTGTATGGCGACCTTTAGTTGCAGCTTCGAGGGATGGGAGGAAGGCTTCCGACTGATCTGATGGAACCACCAAGAGGGAGACAGGATTAAGGGAACCTTATCTGGTTACTCCGAGGCCAGAACTACATTGGATAGTAATCTGTGAGTGACAGCCGAGCAGAGACATCACCTTCCGTGCTAAGGAGCGCCGGAGCTTTGCAGCCAGATTAGAGGCAGCGCCGTTACTTTCCTCCTTAATCTCTGTATCTGATCAGGGAACAGATGGCACCGGCACTCGTGGCTCTAACAGGAACGGGTCAGGCTAAATAAATGCCCACATAAATGCCCATATGCTCGTACGTATCCCGGCAGCAGGAGGAGGCGCTCAGAATACTAAATAACACCGGGCAGAGGGGACGTGTTCATTACAGAGCTGCGGAATATGTTCTCTGTCTATAAATACATAATTATTTAGCTGTGCCCTGATATTGTACTGTCTGTGGGCAATGGGCCAATTGCAGAGGAATGTCATAATTTGCCCAGGCCATCTGCCTTAGACTTGCATAGCAACTGCCTCTGTCACGTGTATAGGTGGGTCGTGGCCCATTGGTGGGCTGATGTGCTCCTGTTCACATGGGGGCACGAGATTGCCACTCTGGCCATGGCACGTAGTTTTGGGGGGTTTTTAGGCAGTTAAAAAAAAACCCTGATTTGCTATTAGCCTTGGGGAAACACTATGGCACCTCCTACTACTCATATATATAAATACAAATATACAGAGAAGGAATGTTCTGGGCACACAATAAGCTGTACCCCCATACTGTACTGTCTAAGGGAAACACTATGGCACCCCCTACCCATATGTATAAATACAAATATACAGAGAAGGAATGTTCTGGGCACACAATAAGCTGTACCCCCATACTGTATTCCATCTGGCCCAGGTGCCTTGTTTACATTTATCGTGTGTAACCCTTTAAGCACCATATCCTGTGCCAACCACTGTGTAGTTGGAGCTGAGGCAACAGTGCAGCTATTGGGTGGGCCAAGTCCCACCCAATAGCTGCACTGTTGCCTCAGCTCCAACTACACAGTGGTTGGCACAGGATATGGTGCTTAAAGGGTTACACACGATAAATGTAAACAAGGCACCTGGGCCAGATGGAATACACCCTCGGGTACTGAGAGAGCTAGGGGCAGAATTGCAGTGGCCCTTGTTTCTGATATTCTCAGACTCTCTTTCATCAGGTATGGTACCTAGGGATTGGAAGAAGGCGAATGTCACTCCCATATTTAAAAAGGGAATAAGATCTCAGCCTGGCAATTATAGGCCTGTAAGTTTGACATCCGTGGTGGGCAAGTTATTTGAAGGCTTGTTAAGGGATCACATTCAAAATTATGTAGTGGAGAATGGCATTATGAGCAGTAATCAGCATGGCTTTATGAAGGACAGGTCATGTCAGACCAATTTAATTGCTTTTTATGATGAGGTAAGTAAGAAGCTGGACAGTGGGGATGCAGTAGATATAATCTATTTGGATTTTGCCAAAGCATTTGATACCGTTCCCCACAAACGACTGCTTTCTAAGCTAAGGTCTATTGGTCTTAGTGAAGTCGTTTGCACATGGATAGAAAACTGGCTACAGGATCGGGTACAGAGGGTGGTTGTTAATGGCACATTCTCTACTTGGAGTAAGGTTCTCAGTGGGGTCCCTCAGGGTTCTGTACTGGGTCCACTTTTGTTTAATTTGTTCATAAATGACTTAGGGGAGGGTATTATGAGTAATGTATCAGTGTTTGCAGATGACACAAAACTCTGCAGACCAGTCAATTCTATCCAGGATGTGACATCCCTGCAGCAGGATCTTGACCAACTGGCAATCTGGGCAGCTAAGTGGCAGATGAGATTTAATGTGGATAAATGTAAGGTCATGCACCTGGGATGTAAAAATATGCAAGCCCCGTATAACCTTAATGGGACTGCACTAGGCAAATCCATAATGGAGAAGGATCTTGGAGTCCTTGTAGATAATAAACTTGGCTGTAGCAAGCAATGCCAGGCAGCAGCTGCAAGGGCAAACAAGGTTCTGAGCTGTATTAAAAGGGGTATAGATTCACGGGAGGAGGGGGTTATTCTTCCCCTTTACAGAGCACTGGTAAGGCCCCATCTAGAATATGCTGTTCAGTTTTGGTCTCCAGTGCTCAAACGGGACATTATTGAGCTAGAGAGGGTCCAGAGAAGGGCAACTAAGCTGGTAAAGGGTATGGAAAGTCTCGGTTATGAAGAAAGACTGGCCAAGTTGGGTCTGTTTACACTGGAGAAGAGGCGCTTAAGAGGTGACATGATAACTATGTATAAATATATAAGGGGATCATATAATAACCTCTCTAATGTTTTATTTACCAGTAGGTCCTTCCAACGGACACGAGGGCACCCACTCCGTTTAGAAGAAGGGAGGTTCCATTTAAATATTCGGAAAGGATTTTTTACAGTGAGAGCTGTGAAGTTGTGGAATTCCCTCCCCGAATCAGTCGTACTGGCTGATACATTATATAGCTTTAAGAAGGGGCTGGATGGATTCTTAGCAAGTGAGGGAATACACGGTTATGGGAGATAGCTCTTAGTACAAGTTGATACAGGGACTGGTCCGATTGCCATCTTGGAGTCAGGAAGGAATTTTTTCCCCTCTGAGGCAAATTAGAGAGGCTTCAGATGGGGTTTTTTGCCTTCCTCTGGATCAACTTGTAGTTAGGCAGGTTAGGTATAGGCATTATGGTTGAACTTGATGGACGTATGTCTTTTTTCAACCCAACTTACTATGTTACTACTATGTTACTATGTACTGTCTAAGGGAAACACTATGGCACCTCCTACCCATATGTATAAATACAAATATACAGAGAAGGAATGTTCTGGGCACACAATAAGCTGTACCCTCATACTGTACTGTCTAAGGGAAACACTATGGCACCCCCTACCCATATGTATAAATACAAATATACAGAGAAGGAATGTTCTGGGCACACAATAAGCTGTACCCTCATACTGTACTGTCTAAGGGAAACACTATGGCACCCCCTACCCATATGTATAAATACAAATATACAGAGAAGGAATGTTCTGGGCACACAATAAGCTGTACCCTCATACTGTACTGTCTAAGGGAAACACTATGGCACCCCCTACCCATATGTATAAATACAAATATACAGAGAAGGAATAGTCTGGGCACACAATAAGCTGTACCCCCATACTGTACTGTCTAAGGGAAACACTATGGCACCTCCTACCCATATGTATAAATACAAATATACAGAGAAGGAATGTTCTGGGCACACAATAAGCTGTACCCCCATACTGTACTGTCTAAGGGAAACACTATGGCACCCCCTACCCATATGTATAAATACAAATATACAGAGAAGGAATGTTCTGGGCACACAATAAGCTGTACCCCCATACTGTACTGTCTAAGGGAAACACTATGGCACCTCCTACCCATATGTATAAATACAAATATACAGAGAAGGAATGTTCTGGGCACACAATAAGCTGTACCCCCATACCGTACTGTCTAAGGGAAACACTATGGCACCTCCTACCCATATGTATAAATACAAATATACAGAGAAGGAATGTTCTGGGCACACAATAAGCTGTACCCCCATACTGTACTGTCTAAGGGAAACACTATGGCACCCCCTACCCATATGTATAAATACAAATATACAGAGAAGGAATGTTCTGGGCACACAATAAGCTGTACCCCCATACTGTACTGTCTAAGGGAAACACTATGGCACCTCCTAATTTTCTCTTATGGGAAGATAGTCCTAATTATATCTTAATACTACAAATGTACAATTCTGTTGAAATTCTATGAGTCAAAATCGATCTTTATTATGACTGAAAATTACCTTATGCCATTTTTTGTAAACCCATACTTTTAAGGGCAATTAAAAATGGCTAATTATGTTGTCAGGAATAAATTGACTCCATCCCGCGTGTATGTTTAACTGCTTCCACTTTCACCCCGGGAGTGAATTAACCTTTCGCCGTCTCTCCAGAGCCGTTAAACATATATTATACCGCACTGTACCTCCCAGTTTCCACGGCTCCTTGGGCACAAGTGAAATATGAGGCTGAAAATAGACTTTTTCGAAATAATTTTCAGCCTCTAAAGCTCCGTACGGCATGATAAATCATTCACATTGGCCGGCTTCAATTTCTGGGACATTATTCAGAACATGCAGCCGGTCCTGAGAGAGAGAGGAAAGACATTTTTGTTCTGTGGAAGGGCTGGTACCCTAGAGATGGAACGTTACATTATACTTAATGGCAGCAAGTAAAACCTCACATAGATACCACTGAAACCGAGTATTTTCCCTTTATAACACAACGTAAAGCCAGAAGAAATGTCTCTGTTTATTATCTTATTATAATATACAGTTCGGTCATTTCCCTATGGCACCAAACTCTAAATTATATCCTTATAAACGGTGCTTAGTGATGTCATCAGTTATAATCGGAGCTTAGTGATGTAATTTCTGTCACATGACTCACTAAAACTTGTACAGGTATAGGATCCGTTATCCGGAAAGTTCCACATTAGGAATAGACTCCATTATACACAAATAATTATATTTTTTTTAAAAGATTTCCTTTTTCTCTGTTATAATAAAACAGTACCTGTACTTGATCCCAACTAAGATATAATTACCCCTTATTGGGGGCAGAACAGCCCTATTGGGTTTATTTCATGGTTAAATGATTCCCTTTTCTCTGTAATAATAAAACAGTACCTGTACTTGATCCCAACTAAGATATAATTACCCCTTATTGGGGGCAGAACAGCCCTATTGGGTTTATTTAATGGTTAAATGATTCCCTTTTCTCTGTAATAATAAAACAGTACCTGTACTTGATCCCAACTAAGATATAATTACCCCTTATTGGGGCAGAACAGCCCTATTGGGTTTATTTAATGGTTAAATGATTCCCTTTTCTCTGTAATAATAAAACAGTACCTGTACTTGATCCCAACTAAGATATAATTACCCCTTATTGGGGGCAGAACAGGCCTATTGGGTTTATTTAATGGTTAAATGATTCCCTTTTCTCTGTAATAATAAAACAGTACCTGTACTTGATCCCAACTAAGATATAATTTGTCAGGTGCAACCACAGGTGAGTGGCTGGCAGGTAGGAGCCTATGTGCGGATAACCCAGAACTCCCTTAAAAGGCCAGACAGCCAAGTTAGAAGAACAAAGAAGTTTTAATGAATATAAACAGAATGGAAATAAAAGTAAAGTACAGGCCTGTGATAAATACAGAGTCCGGTAACAGGTGAATCCAAAGGCAGGCAGGGGTCAGTCCAGGCAGTGTTCTAGCAAGTCCATTAATCAGGCAAGGGTCGATTCAGGCAGAGTTCTAGCAAGATCCGTTAGTCAGGCAGGGGTCAGTCCAGGCAGAGTTCAAGCAATTCAGAAAGTCAGGCAGAAGTCAATATCGCAAAATCAAACAGGAACAAGGCAGGGAACACAGGAATCGGAGGTGGCAAGACCAGGCTCAGCGGGAACGATGATCGAGCACTGTGTCTAGCCCGGAGAGGGTTTAAATAGTCTGGTGATTAACAAAGCAGCCACACATGTGATGACCAATATAGACAGTGAAACTGGTGGAAAGGCAGAAAGGACATTAGAGCAACTGATCGCATGTAGGTCAAAGAGCCCCCTGTGGCTCAGTAAGCATGTGCAGCCGGAGTTCCGCACAAAGTCCAGGGTTCGAATCTCAATAGTTCCTGACATAATTACCCCTTATTGGGGGCAAAACAGCCCTATTGGGTTTATTTCATGGTTAAATGATTTCCTTTTCTCTGTAATAATAAAACAGTACCTGTACTTGATCCCAACTAAGATATAATTACCCCTTATTGGGGGCAAAACAGCCCTATTGGGTTTATTTAATGGTTAAATGATTTCCTTTTCTCTGTAATAATAAAACAGTACCTGTACTTGATCCCAACTAAGATATAATTACCCCTTATTGGGGCAGAACAGCCCTATTGGGTTTATTTAATGGTTAAATGATTCCCTTTTCTCTGTAATAATGAAACCGTACCTGTACTTGATCCCAACTAAGATATAATTACCCCTTATTGGGGCAGAACAGCCCTATTGGGTTTATTTAATGGTTAAATGATTCCCCTTTCTCTGTAATAATAAAACAGTACCTGTACTTGATCCCAACTAAGATATAATTACCCCTTATTGGGGCAGAACAGCCCTATTGGGTTTATTTCATGGTTAAATGATTCCCTTTTCTCTGTAATAATAAAACAGTACCTGTACTTGATCCCAACTAAGATATAATTACCCCTTATTGGGGCAGAACAGTCCTATTGGGTTTATTTAATGGTTAAATGATTTTTTATTAGACTTAAGGCATGGAGATCCAATTTGCCAAAAAAAAAATCCCTTATCCAGCAAACCCCAGGTCCTGAGCATTCTGGCTGCCAGGTCCCATTCCTGTATATGTGTATATATATATATATATATATATATACACAAACACATATACTGTGTGTATATATATATATATATATTAGGATCGAAACGCGTTGATGCGATGAGCTAATAAACAAACAAACTTTTGTTTTACTTTTATATGCTGTGAGTGCTTTCTACACATCCACTATATATATATATATATATATATATATATATATATATATATATATATATATATATATATTGTATATACACACAATAAATAGGATTATAATATGTAGCAGTATAGTCGATTAGCAGTTCTAATTGTTTCTGATTATTCATTAGCATCATTTCTGTGATTACATAATTACCCCTATATACACTAATGAGTCATCGACCTTGGATTCTTATATTTCATACAATTATTACTATAATACTATTATACTGTGCTACAAGACCATTCTGTGCAGTTCTACTCTGGGAGTCAGAATAGACCCTGGCACTCACAGAGGCCCAAACAGCCCCCCACCAGTCCACTTGGGCATTTTCCAGACCCCACAGATTGCCAGTCCGGGCCTGATTCTGCGGTTCTGTACATTGAGCCCAAGTTACACAGCTCTCTGTTACTGGTTATATTTTCTATATTGTATTTGTGACAAGCAGATGATTCATTGTAGCCAAGTCCCCAGCCGTTTGCTCTTGGTACGGCACATTTATTTGGGAGCCACTGAAGTAACACAAGGGCAAAGGAGTTCCCAGGGGGGGGGGGGGGTTCAGTTGTGTTCTGATTGGATATTGGCCTGCCCCCTATGCACTAATAGCAGCTTGCAGCCTATTGCTTTTGAGCCTTGGGTTGGGGCTTTCTGCACTATGGTGTGTGAATGACAGGACAAGGGTGGGCAGTAATTGATCTGTTGTAGAACCATAAAGCAAGAAATCATGCATACAGCTACTAAACCTTCATCCCCAGCTCTTTCCTCTGCTGAAAGGCATTTCCACTTTTGGTCCTAACAGACTATAGATATGAGCATAGTTAGAGTCTGGTATTGGGAAGACATAGGCAACATAAAGGAACAAAAGGGCCAAGAAAGTCTTAATTAAGTTCAATACCTTGCCCCCAGGTCCAACTTCAGTTTCAGAAAGTAGCCAAGCTCTAATGCCAAATGGTCTGTGAAGTTGACTATAAGCTCTTTGGAGGCAGTACCCTGCCTGGGAAGTCATCTCTCTATCTCCTGAACCTTCCTGTTCTATCTGTCAGTCCTGGAACCCCAGCTAATATAATGCCATCCATTTACATAAAGGGACACTGACATGATATTTATGGGGTACTGTTTATTTCTAAATGACACTGTTACACAGCAAATAATTCCCTCTGCCATTTAACCTTTTATTCTTGAACCAACAAATGTATTTGTAGCTGTAATATTGGTGTGTAGGCGCCATCTCAGTGCCTTGTGCCTGAGTCTGAGCTTTCAGCCAGCGCTACTCATTAGAACTGCTTTCAGCTAACCTATTGTTTCTCCTACTCCCATGTAACTGGAGGAGTCCCAAGCCGGACTTGGATTTCTTACTATTGAGTGCTATTCTGATACCTACTGGGAGCTGGTATTTTGCTCCCTTCCCATTGTTCTGCTGATCGGCTGTTGGGGGTGAGTGGGGGGGATATCACTCCAACTTGCAGCGCAGCAGTAAAGTGTGCCTGAGTCTGAGCTTTCAGAAGGAGCCAGCGCTACACATTAGAACTGCTTTCAGCTAACCTATTGTTTCTCCTACTCCCATGTAACTGGAGGAGTCCCAAGCCAGACTTGGATTTCTTACTATTGAGTGCTATTCTGATACCTACTGGGAGCTGCTATCTTGTTTCCATCCTTTCTCACTGTTATTTCAGACATGTGCATTAATCAAACAGAAAGCTTAATTTGATATTAACACATCCAATAACAGATATCTCAAACTCTGATCTCTATAATTCCCTTTACTCCTCAACAGACCGTTAATATAGACTTATTTGTTAGCCTTTTTTCTGGACAACACCCCCCTGGGCCAGAGTGAGGGTAACTAACTTGGGCAAATATTGCTACTTTGTAATTATTTTTTTTCTTATCTACAGATTTCCAGTGGGTACAAGGAGATGTGTGTGAAGTTCAGCTGATGGTGTACAATCCCATGCCTTTTGAACTGAGAGTTGAGACAATGGTAAGTTACTGTACATACCTGTATAGAGCGTCTCTTGCTGATGGAATCAACTGACTAGGCAGCCATGTTTCCTTTTCTCTGGCGAACTGAAAGAATGGAGCCGATTGGACTGTTAATGTATTTCACCTTGAACAGAGAGCCCCCAGAATCCCTGGGCAATCAGCATGCTTTGGAGATCTTCATGCTTTTGGTTGAATAAAAAGTTCAGTTGCCTGTTTAAAGGGGTTCTATCACAAAAATCAAAATGTAATCTAAGCTTTTTCTCATGGAAATATCTAACTACATAAATAACCTGTCTTTCTTTATTCTCTCTTCATGCAGAAGTCGGGGTCAGATTCTGATTGACAGGTAGGTCTAGTACAGCTTTTAGTGGGGGCTGCAGACGTGTTAGAGCTAACTCAACTGACTCCAGCACAAACAAAATAACTGACTTCGGCATAAATCCGACATGTAGAGAGACAGGATTTCTGCCAAAGCCGGATATTTTAAAAGAGTGAGCTGTAATACCTCTTCTAAGCCAAAGGTGCAGCCACCCCCAAAGGGTGTATTAGACCTGTCAATAAAAACCTGACTCCACCTGCTGCATGAAGAGAGAATGGCGAGAGACGGGCAATGAGACTGAAGAGTCCTAGGAATATCCAATATAAATAAATCTAAAGCAGCTGGACTTGTTAAGTAATCATTGAAGACGTTTCACTACTCATCCGAGCAGCTTCTTCAGTTCAACTGACTGGTATGGGAAGTCTACAGCATATAAACTCTTCCACTAATCCAATCACAATGGCACTTTGTAACTCTTCAGAAAGGTGACACCTGAAACTCACAGAGGTGTGAATGCTGTGGAGTTACCAGTCAGTTGAACTGAAGAAGCTGCTCGGATGAGTAGTGAAACGTCTTCAATGATTACTTAAAGGAACAGTAACACCAAAAAATGAAAGTGTATAAAAGTAACTAAAATATAATGTGCTGCTGCCCTGCACTGGTAAAAGTTGTGTGTTTACTTCAGAAAGTCTACTATAATTTATATAAATAAGATGCTGTGTAGCCATGGAGGCAGCCATTCAAAGGAGAAAAGGCACAGGCACATAGCAGATAACAGATAAAACACTATTGTATTCTACAGAACTTATCTGTTATCTGCTATGTAACCTGTGCCTTTTCTCCTTTTTTCCAGCTTGAATGGCTGCCCCCGTGGCTACACAGCAGCTTATTATATAAATTATAGTAGTGTTACTGTAGCAAACACACCAGTTTTACCAGTGCAGGGCAACAGTGTATTATATTTTTATTAATTTAAAGCTCTTTCATTTTTTGGTGTTACTGTTCCTTTAACAAGTCCAGTTGCTTTAGATTTATTTATATTGGATATACTATGACCTGGATGAAAATCTTTATAGTCAGCCCTAGGAATGATCAAATTACAATGATATAGAAGCCATTGGAGCAAGGACTGCATCAATGAGCCAAAGTGGTCCCCGATCCGACGGGAAAATCAAACTTGCCTGATCAATACTTGGCCAGTTTTCACCCAGGGGAGGCCTGTAAGGGAGCCCCATACATGGGCAGATGCCAAATTGGTCTAAAGGACTTAAATCTGCCATTGTTTGGCCGCCTTTAGCATTTGTTATCATTTCTGCATCATAAAATAATCTGTGTTTATATTAAGTCGGGATGTGCATTTTGGGAGCTGTGTACTAGATACCAGGTATAAGGTTTCATTGTACTGGATTATAGTGCTGTGTGTGCTTATGAATGTGGATTCACCCTTAGAGCACCCTGTGTTTGTCCATAAAACTTATAATAACATTAGAGCAATGTCCTATAAACCCAATCATCTCCAAGGAAGGCTGCTTAATAGCCGGCAGTCATGCACTCCAGCCACTGTGGAGGGTTTCAGCACACTGACGTCCATTACAAAGCCTGGAGTAAATGTAATTTCTTGCCAGGATGGATATGACCGCCTCTCCCTCAATGCAGGAAATGAGACTGGATAGAATCGAGGGTCAGCGTGACCGAAATGAGCAGATAGTGGTGGGTCACCGGCTCTGACAATGTCACCAAGACCTTTTACTCACCTGTTAAAAGGTTCATCGGCTTCTTTACTGCATTGATTTCCTGAGGGCAGATCTGTTGTCTGTACCACTGTTCAGTTTAATTGGTTGCTAACAGAGGTACCATTGTATGGCCAGCAGCAACCAAGCTTGTTAGCCAGACAATGGATAAAGCCACTGTATTTCAGCAGTTGGGTTTAGAATTGATTAGTTATCTGAAAGGGTGTCAGGCACTCACAGTGCAATGAGGTTCTCACCTTGCCTTATTGTAGAAACGGCACTGCTTACAGGTAGAGTTACAGAGAGTTTGTAATTAAAGCTTAGGCTGTGATGGCTGCTTAAAGGGTCTGGGGAGGCAGTTTGTAACTTGAGCAGTGGGAGCTATTAGAACACCATGATGGAGGCTTATAGGGGCAGGGCAGGCAGTTTGTAACTCAAGCAGTGGGAGGTACTTGGACACTGTGATGGCAGCTTATTGGGGCAGGGCAGGCAGTCTGTAACTCAAGCAGTGGGAGGTACTTGGACACTGTGATGGCAGCTTGTAGGGGCAGGGCAGGCAGTCTGTAACTCAAGCAGTGGGAGATACTTGGACACCCAGATTGCAGCTTATAGGGGCAGGGCAGGCGGTCTGTAACTCAAGCAGTGGGAGATACTTGGACACTGTGATGGCAGCTTATAAGGGTAGGGCAGGCAGTCTTTAACTCAAGCAGTGGGATGTACTTGGACACCTTGATGGCAGCTTATAGGGGCAGGGCAGGCAGTCTGTAACTCAGGCAGTGGGAGATACTTGGACACTGTGATGGCAGCTTATAGGGGCAGGGCAGGCAGTCTGTAACTCAAGCAGTGGGAGGTACTTGGATACCTTGATGGTAGCTTATAGGGGCAGGCAGTTGTAACTCAAGCAGTGGGAGATACTTGGACACTGTGTTGGCAGCTTATATGGGCAGGGCATGGCAGGCAGTCTGTAACTCAAGCAGTGGGAGATACTTGGACACTGCAATGGCAGCTTATAGGGGCAGGGCAGGCAGTCTGTAACTCAAGCAGTGGGAGATACTTGGACACTGTAATGGCAGCTTATAGGGCCAGGGCAGGCAGTCTGTAACTCAAGCAGTGGGAGATACTTGGATACGGCAAATTATAGGGGCAGGGCAGGCAATCTGTAACTCAAGCACTGGGAGATACTTGGACACCGTGATGGCAGCTTATAGGGGCAGGGCAGGCAGTCTGTAACTCAAGCACTGGGAGATACTTGGATACGGCAAATTATAGGGGCAGGGCAGGCAATCTGTAACTCAAGCACTGGGAGATACTTGGACACCGTGATGGCAGCTTATAGGGGCAGGGCAGGCAGTCTGTAACTCAAGCAGTGGGAGGTACTTGGACACCGTGATGGCAGCTTAAAGGGGCAGGGCAGATGGTCTGTAACTCAAGCAGTGGGTGGTACATGGACACCGTGATGGCAGCTTCAAGGGACTGGACAAAGGAGTCAGTGACTTAAGCTGGTTTAGAACACTGGTTACAGTTTATGATGGGTGGGGCAAGGAGGGATTTTCTTTTTGTGTTATAGGGTTTTTGTCATGTAAATAATGGTATCAGGATCTTTGCCTTCTTTGGACTTCTTTTTGTGTTTTGTTTTTGGTATGCACATTTCTATGATATGTATGTAGGGCCCTTCTTCCTATCATCCTGCCAGTCTGCTCCCTCTTAATAGCGGCCGGACATTTTCCATTTGTTAGTAAGTTGGTGGCTCCTGCGGAAATGTTGGCTGCTCAGAGGATCTGTGTAATGGCTCTTTATTCATGTATAACCCATAACAATGTGCTATTCAGAGCCAGCTTGTCTGCAGTGGGCTCAAGTTCCCAGAACTTAAATGGATATACGACCAATTATTAGAGCGTTTCCAGTGATTTGACATTCCTGGGAGGTACTCCGTTCATGTATTATTCTATTTCTAACATCATTTTCCTCTCTGCCACTTGGACTCTGTTCAGTTAGAACCTTATGGAATAAACGAAAAGGGCAATAGTGCACAGAGCATTTTCCAGCTTAGAGGACGGACCTGCAACCAGAAAAAAAAATTCTGTCTACAGTTGTAGGGTTATTGTTGCCTTTTATTTGTATTTCTATATAGTCCACTGCTATTTGTTTTCTATTCTACCATCAAGATTTCTGCCTGTTACTGCCTGAGAGATGCGGAACATAAATAATTCAAATACCATGAACAATGAAGACCAACTGTAAGTTGCACTAGAATACTGCTGTCTGTCATAGACTTAAGGTGCCCATACACGAGCCGATTCTAGCTGCCAATATCAGTCCCTTAGACTGATTCGGCAGCTAACCGGCCTGTGTATGGGCACTACCGACGGGCCTGCCCGACCGATATCTGGCCTGAAATCGGGCAGGTTAAAAAACAAGCCGATGCTGTCCCCGAACCGACTTTGCCTATACCCGTCGTTTTAATTCGATCGTTTGGCCCCAGGGCCAAATTACCAAATTAGCCTGGATTCTCTCGATATCGCCCACCGTAGGTGGGGATATCCGGAGAAGATCCGCTCGCTTGGCGACATCGCCGAGCGAGCGGATCTGAAGGTGTATGGCCAGCTTTAAGCCAGTTGAGGAAGGGTTCTGAAGTATCAGTGAGGATTTTCTGAAAAGGCTTTAGACAGAAAGGGACAATAGAGAGCATAAAGCTAGATGAGGCTGATGGGACAATCCCTTGGTTTTTTGGAACCTAAGGAGTGTCAGTGGTATCTTAAGTGCCCACTTCAGAGCTCTAGCTATGGCTGCCATTTTGCACAGTGTCTTAGTCTGAGTGAAAAGGTATGAATGTTCTCAGCGAAGTAATATAAGGAGATATGTTGGAGGCTGCAGAAAATTATCCTGGAACAAGCCATTTTGTTTTCCTGGTGTCCCAACTACAGAAGAACGACTCTGCTGCTCTACCAACCCAACCATCCTGCCTACATTGGGAAGATTGGGAGGGACGAAGAAAGTGCTTATCTTGTTGGAGAAAATATGTAAAAAGGTGATCTCCAAAAGCGGTTTTTGCATAATGAACAAAAATTCGTCTGTTTTTGATTCTTGGCCAGGGGGGCAAAGCTCCAAAAGTACAATATGTAGGCAATTTCACTTCCACCATAGTTAGTAAATGTCCCCAGTAAGAGAAGAATATAAATCAAATGTGGTTGTTCCTTGAGATGAAGAACGCTCCTGCTCTTTGCATTTCCTATAGGAATTAAAATCTGTCACTTTTGGAAGCCACTTGTTCTTCACAGTCAGACGAATAGGAAGGTCATTGGCAGAGTGGCCACTTCTCTCGATTTTGTGCCACCAAAGCCAATATTGTCTGCAAAAGAGTCTGTTTTGCCAGAACTGAAAGAGGCACAGATGGTAAAATAATGAGCCAACCATGACTAAAGTGACTTCCATCTGCAGCAAAGATGGTGCTAGTGGAACGGAGCGACTGGATGGGGCTCACTGTAACCTTTTCCCCTGTCTATACGGGTGCTTATGTTAATAGCTGCATTAAATATACTCACCAAAAAATAATTGTATTTGTGTCTGGAACGTTTAGTAATGTTTAAAAACCATGATTCATCCTGCAAAAAATGGATCTGTTTTTGATCTCGTACAGATTGGTCAGTTGCGGTTACTCATAGCCTTCTCCAGCCTCACTTTATGGCTGAAATTCCCTGGCACTGTCTTCTAGCACAGAATTACTGGTATTGGTGGGAGATATTTGGGAAAACTGCTTTATCTCTGCATGGTACCCCCACCGAATGGGTTCCAAGTAACCTTTGGGGGCATCACTAGTAATAGAACTATAAATGTATGATCCCACTGTAACTGTCATTATGTCCCCTATGGTGGCTTAATCATTGGGGCATTCTCTAGGGCCAATTTACTGGTGACCACCGGCAGCACTATGGTGCATTATCATTCCCCCTCCCCGGCCATCTTTCCTCTTCCCCATGTATCTGTCTCTCTGGGAGGTGTAGATTCAGGTAGCTAGTAGCTGAGCATAGTTAGCATGGATTATATATAGGAATAACTGGATTGCTTCCCACTGTGATTGGCCTCAAGTATTTGCAGATTGTTGGGGACCACTGGGTTGATGGTCTACTTGCAATACTCTATTGTTCAGTCAATAGGTAGGGATTCCCATTGGCCGGTTACTGCTGACTCTGATGGGCTTCTGTTATCCTGATTTATTGTCACTTATATTCCCTTATTCAGTACTGAGTATTGAGTCAATGGAGCGGCCATGTTAAGCTGTATATATATATTTAGTTCCTGCTCACATTCTGCTCTTGAAACTGACAGGGGGTGGTCTGGCAACCTGATTTGAAGGGGACTTATCGATCAATATTCATGCATATGTTTTCCAACATATGAGGGAATTAAACATCCACGAATGGAGCAATAATTCATTCCCTTGAATCACTGCCAATGGCTTCACTCCTAGCTAGCAAGGAGACTGGAACATTTACATGATATTCTGTCTGTAAGCTGCCCTACAGGCACCGCCATATTTGTTCTACTTCTTATTGCCCGTTAATACAGGGCCGCTGGTACCTATGGATCATGCTGTAGTGCAGGGAAGGAGCCAGGAATAATGATGTATGTGTCTGTCTCTCGCTATTCTCTGCACTAGTGCTTCTGACACTTGGAGAAATGGACTATTCCATTAAGCATCATTTTCATGATCGGCGTGACAAAACACCGGGCATTTTATTTATGAGTCGTTAATTATTATTTTATATTGCAAGAAAACAAAACTATTCCACGTGCAAATTATACAGACCCCAGTCCGGACCCCCATTATATAGGCACTCACATATATGTATATATACATCCCATTCAGATTCATTTATTCCATTTATGGCATTAATGAGCAAGAGATTAGAGAAGGATATTATGTATATACTGTTCTATGGGGATAGTTTGTAAAAATATGAACAATATAATGATACCATAGACAGACGCACTCTTTATTACATTTATCATCATTATTTTAAATATACTACTTTACTCTAAAAGTCACACCATTGAAGGTCTAGTACGTGTCTCCCAAGGGTTTCTATTACTTTATTGCAAAGAGCCTGCACTAATCGGTCAGTATTCCCATGCAGTTTAAGTTATGAATGACCAACAGCTAAAATAAACGTATGTGCCTCAGTAGAAGGGGAAAGGAGTAGGATGATGAAGTTAAAGGCAGAAGGAAATCTGAATTCTCAGATTTGTTTGGAGGAGAAGGTAAATGAGAAGCAGTGGAAGTGGTGTTTGGGCTGTTAGATCTCAGGGAAGGGAGTAGGGGAAAAGAGAATGGTGTATGGGGCGGGGGGAAGGTAAAAGAGTGTGGCACGTGTGTAAGAAAGGTTCTATGGAGAGATTGGCACGGGGGTAAGAAATGTTCTGTGGAGAGAGTGGCACGTGGGTAAGAAAGGTTCTATGAAGGGGTGTCAGTATCTACTGCCTCTCACTGTGTAATGTAGTTGGGGTGTCACTGTCTACTGCCTCTCACTGTGTAATGTAGTTGGGGTGTCAGTATCTTCTTCCTCTCACTGTGTAATGTAGTTGGGGTGCCACTTACTATTTCCTCTCACTTTATAATATAGTTGGGGTGTCAGTATCTACTGCCTCTCACTGTATAATGTAGTTGGGGTGTCAGTATCTACCGCCTCTCACTGTGTAATGTAGTTGGGGTGTCTGTATCTTCTTCCTCTCATTGTATAATGTAGTTGGGGTGTCCGTATCTACTTCCTCTCACTGTATAATGTAGTTGGGGTTTCCATATCTACTTCCTCTCAATGTATAATGTAGTTGGGGTGTCACTGCCTACTGCCCCTTACTGTGTAATGTAATTGGGGTGTCAGTATCTACTGCCTCTCACTGTATAATGTAGTTGGGGTGTCAATATCTACCGCCTTTCACTGTGTAATGTAATTGGGGTGTCAGTATCTACTGCCTCTCACTGTATAATGTAGTTGGGGTGTCAATATCTACCGCCTTTCACTGTGTAATGTAGTTGGGGTGTCAGTATCTACTGACTCTCACTGTATATTGTAGTTGGGGTGTCAGTATCTACCGCCTCTCACTGTGTAATGTAGTTGGGGTGTCAGTATCTTGTGGTATAACGAGCTTGGGTTGTTAAAGTCCCCTGTCTCTCAGACTGTATATAATGTGCTTATGGTGACACTGCTCACTGTCTCTGACTCTCACTCCATACTGAATGCTTGGGGTGCCAGAGCTTGTGTCTCTCACTGTATAATGTAAGTATGTAACAAATCTATATTTTTTCCTTAGAAAATGAAGCTGAATATAACTTTAAATCAGAGCCATAATTAGCATTTTCAGGTTTGAGAGAAATAAAAGAATTGAAGTGCAATGAGTTTGTCTACATTTGAGTTAGAGTCTAAGCCTTTCCCACATGGAACATACTGAATAAAAGGGGAAATATTTTTGGTGCTATTTACTGTAATGCTAAAAATATATAATTGGACGCTGCGAGTAATTGCCATTGCAGGGGTGACTCTCCTGGCAGTACAAATGCACATTTCAAAGCCTCAGAAAGGGAAATGCTTTTCAAATCAGCCCTTTCATGGCGATGCCTTCTCTCCTTCCCTCGCTGCCTCCCCTGTACATGAATAGTGAAACACATATACAAAATTCATGCCCCTGAAAACTAGATGTTTCCCTTCAGAATGTTCAAAGCGACGTGGCAGCCGTTAGGCCCGTATAAAAAATACATAGGGAGAGATCAGATACGTTGTGGAAAAGGCAGGGCCCTATAGGGTGCTTTTAAAGGGCAATTCTGGGCCTTGATGAAGCGATATAAAGCCGTTCTGTGTCTGATCTCAGATGGAGAACATACGTGGCGCAGATGAATGGCTATAGGTGATTGGTGGATGACTTTGGGAGAGGCTTGCTTGCTCTAATAGCAACAGAACTATAAGATTTATTTGCTGCATTGTAACAGTTTTCCTAATTCTTCGGATATGCAGTGTTTTTGAATTTTTTTACAATTAAAGACTCACACGGTCTGTCATTGCAATATACTGTGAGAATGTTACTTTAACCTGGGACCTGGTGGGACTGAAGGGCCCATTCTGCTAATTTACCAGTCATACCAGACATTGAGATATAGCTGACTGGCAAACACATGGGCAGGACTGGGGGTTGGACAAGGACACTCTGCAGCTTCCGGAGGAAGGGAGTCTGTGACTCAAGCAGTGGGAGGGACTAGGGCACTGGCAGCTTACGGAGGAAGGGAGTCTGTGACTCAAGCAGTGGGAGGGACAAGGGCACTGGCAGCTTACGGAGGAAGGGAGTCTGTGACTCAAGCAGTGGGAGGGACAAGGGCACTCTGCAGCTTACGGAGGAAGGGAGTCTGTGACTCAAGCAGTGGGAGGGACTAGGGCACTGGCAGCTTACGGAGGAAGGGAGTCTGTGACTCAAGCAGTGGGAGGGACAAGGGCACTGGCAGCTTACGGAGGAAGGGAGTCTGTGACTCAAGCAGTGGGAGGGACAAGGGCACTCTGCAGCTTACGGAGGAAGGGAGTCTGTGACTCAAGCAGTGGGAGGGACAAGGGCACTGGCAGCTTACGGAGGAAGGGAGTCTGTGACTCAAGCAGTGGGAGGGACAAGGGCACTCTGCAGCTTACGGAGGAAGGGAGTCTGTGACTCAAGCCGTGGGAGGGACAAGGGCACTCTGCAGCTTACGGAGGAAGGGAGTCTGTGACTCAAGCAGTGGGAGGGACAAGGGCACTGGCAGTTTACGGAGGAAGGGAGTCTGTGACTCAAGCAGTGGGAGGGACTAGGGCACTGGCAGCTTACGGAGGAAGGGAGTCTGTGACTCAAGCAGTGGCAGGGACTAGGGCACTGGCAGCTTACGGAGGAAGGGAGTCTGTGACTCAAGCAGTGGGAGGGACAAGGGCACTGGCAGTTTACGGAGGAAGGGAGTCTGGGACTCAAGCAGTGGGAGGGACAAGGGCACTCTGCAGCTTACGGAGGAAGGGAGTCTGTGACTCAAGCAGTGGGAGGGACAAGGGCACTGGCAGTTTACGGAGGAAGGGAGTCTGTGACTCAAGCAGTGGGAGGGACTAGGGCACTGGCAGCTTACGGAGGAAGGGAGTCTGTGACTCAAGCAGTGGGAGGGGCTAGAGCTTTTGGGTTGGGTAGGGAGTCATTTACAGTCAAAACCAGCTCAGTATTACCCCATGGCAATGGAAAGATCCAGACAGACACCTTCCTTCCATGCAGATCCCTGGCTTCCCATCTCATTATATGTATAAATAACTCTCCGTATTTTCCTTTCAGGGTCTCCTGACAAGCGGCGTTGAGTTTGAATACCTTCCGGCGGCTCTTTCCCTTCCCGCCGAGTCCGGCCTGTATCCTGTGACGTTAGTTGGCGTTCCCAGAACCACTGGGCAGATCACAGTCAATGGTAAATCAGCCCCGTATATTCAGCAACATAGGCTACTTAATGGAAAAAACTTCCATTACTGTGTGCCCAGAACATCCCTTCTATACAGTGATTGGTGTACCCCCTGCTGTAAAATATAAGGATATTATAAGTCACCAAGCAGTTCTATGACCATATAAAAACGGAACTTTGTGTTGTCTTCTAATATCCTTATATTTTACAACAGGTGGTACATTATTTATTATGATACCCAGTTGCAGTAAGTCATATGGCACAAATTACTGAACACCAATTATAACTCATGGTATCACTAAGCAACCGTTTGTAAAGATTTAATTTACAGAATATTTACTGCTCTTGTGTATTATATAGTGAATAAAGTACCCCCTATTGTAACATATAGGGATATTATAAGCCCCCGAGGAGTTCCTTATAATATATAGTGAATAAAGTACCCCCTATTGTAACATATAGGGATATTATAAGCCCCCGAGGAGTTCCTTATAATATATAGTGAATAAAGTGCCCCCTATTGTAACATATAGGGATATTATAAGCCCCCGAGGAGTTCCTTATAATATATAGTGAATAAAGTGCCCCCTATTGTAACATATAGGGATATTATAAGCCCCCGAGGAGTTCCTTATAATATATAGTGAATAAAGTACCCCCTATTGTAACATATAGGGATATTATAAGCCCCCGAGGAGTTCCTTATAATATATAGTGAATAAAGTACCCCCTATTGTAACATATAGGGATATTATAAGCCCCCGAGGAGTTCCTTATAATATATAGTGAATAAAGTACCCCCTATTGTAAAATATAGGGACATTATAAGTCACAGAGGAGTTCCTTATAATATATAGTGAATAAAGTACCCCCTATTGTAAAATATAGGGATATTATAAGTCCCCGAGGAGTTCCTTATAATATATAGTGAATAAAGTGCCCCCTATTGTAACATATAGGGATATTATAAGTCCCAGAGGAGTTCCTTATAATATATAGTTAATAAAGTGCCCCCTATTGTAACATATAGGGATATTATAAGCCCCCGAGGAGTTCCTTATAATATATAGTGAATAAAGTGCCCCCTATTGTAACATATAGGGATATTATAAGTCACAGAGGAGTTCCTTATAATATATAGTGAATAAAGTGCCCCCTATTGTAACATATAGGGATATTATAAGCCCCCGAGGAGTTCCTTATAATATAGAGTGAATAAAGTGACCCCTATTGTAACATATAGGGATATTATAAGCCCCCGAGGAGTTCCTTATAATATATAGTGAATAAAGTGCCCCCTATTGTAACATATAGGGATATTATAAGTCCCCGAGGAGTTCCTTATAATATATAGTGAATAAAGTGCCCCCTATTGTAACATATAGGGATATTAAAGTCCCCGAGGAGTTCCTTATAATATATAGTGAATAAAGTGCCCCCTATTGTAACATATAGGGATATTATAAGCCCCCGAGGAGTTCCTTATAATATATAGTGAATAAAGTGCCCCCTATTGTAACATATAGGGATATTATAAGTCCCCGAGGAGTTCCTTATAATATATAGTGAATAAAGTGCCCCCTATTGTAACATATAGGGATATTAAAGTCCCCGAGGAGTTCCTTATAATATATAGTGAATAAAGTGCCCCCTATTGTAACATATAGGGATATTATAAGTCACAGAGGAGTTCCTTATAATATATAGTGAATAAAGTGCCCCCTATTGTAACATATAGGGATATTATGTCACAGAGGAGTTCCATGACCATATAAAAGTACAAGGCTGAGGGCTTTTATACAGGTCATGGAACTCCGAGGTGACTCACATATTTTACAATAGGAGGTACTTTATTTATTATAATATACAAGTTTAAGTGAGTCATGTGACAGAAATTACATCACTAAGCTCTGATTATAACTGATGACATCACTAAGCACCGTTTCTAAGGATATAATTTACGGTTTGGTCCCATAGGGAAATGACCAAACTGTATGTTATATATGTATAAATATAAATAATGAACAAAGTGGAATAATATAAATACAATAAAAATAAGCTATACTCCTCCATGATAGTCTACTGCAGGGATCCCCAACCTTTTTTACCCGTGAGCGACATTCAAATGTAAAAAGAGGTGGGGAGCAACGCAAGCATAAAAAAGGTACCTGAAGGTGCCATATATGGACTATGATTGGCTATTTGGTAGCCCCTATGTGTACTGGCAGCATACAGAAGGCTCTGTTTGGCTTTACACTGGGTTTTATGCAACCAAAACTTGCCTCCAAGCCAAGTATTCAAAAAATGAGCACCTGCTTTGAGGCCACTGGGAGCAACATCTAAGGGGTTGGGGAGCAACATGTTACTCACGGGCTACTGGTTGGGGATCACTGGTCTACTGTGTAAGGGACACAATATAACATATCCCAAACATAAATATAAATTCAAACATGTAGAGAAGGAATGTTCTGGGCACCAATAATACAGAGAAGAAATGTTGTACAGTGCCCTTGCTTGTATAAATATAAATATACAGTATATAAAACATATTTTCTCTCTAATTAAATATTGCATGTAGTACATTTCCTGCGGTGAAGGTGGCAGAGCGCATTATCTAACATGGCAATAAATTGAATGCAGTTGTATAGAGGGCGCAGGAATTGCAGCAGGAATAGAGCAGACCTTGAGGACACATTTATCAGTTAGCGCTAATGAGCCGAGCCGGGGACGGGAGCGCCGTGGCCCATGTCTGATCAGCAGGCAGGGTTACAGCGCTGAAGTATTGTGTGAGCGAGATTTCTCAGGGATTCGGACTTTCTGTTCATTTATTATCTCACACTGAGAATAACGCTTGTTTCTGGGAAATGAACTTGTCTGGGGGCTTTTATTTTTATGAAATAGACGGTTTAATGAAGACTTTAACTCTTGTGTTGCTGAAGTATTAGCTTTTTCATTTAAAGGGGAAGCAAACTCTTTTATGTCACATTTATATTGCAGTCCATCTTCCAGTCTATTTGCCTTTTCATAGTGTTTTAACCCAGACTCTCTGCCCATCCACCTAGAAGCTGTCATTAGTGTAATAGTCCAGCCCACTGCTTGAGTCACAGACTTATATATCACTTTATATATCACTTTATAAGGCTATCACACGTCGGTGTTTGGAGTATACAGTGACTGCCTGCTTGATAACCTTCCGGGCCTAAAGAACAATGGATGCACCGTGGATGTGATTCCAGCACTGCCCAGGCTTCAGATCAGCACCTCCCTCCCCAGGTGAGTCAGGGGGTCAGTTACCGTTGTTGCTGTATACAAGAGCTTGCCTTTTAATGCAATAACAGATAAATGTCCACGGTCACCGGTGGAAAGCCCTACGCTTCGGTTTTCAGAAGACACGCAAAGTTTCTTCCTGCAGGCAACTTTGTACGACTTTGTAAAGCCAAAGCAATGTAGTAGTGATGTGTGCCCAATACCCGCGGGTCGGGCGGGTTGGGGCCAACCTCTGCACAACATTTACGGGTCATGGGGGGGGGTTCGGGTCTCTTCTGCCACCTTACACTGCCGGCTTCCCGGTTCCTGCTCTCTTATTTATAGGCGCCCCTGCACCACCTGCATGTGTTGTGATGACATGGGTGAGTGGTTCAGCGTGGATCTATAAATAGAGGGGACTAGCAGGGTCGGGTTCAGGCTGGGAGCGGGTGGCTTAGGGTCGGGTGCTGGTTAATCGACAATCGACCTGCCTTTCCACCAGGGACTCCTGTTGTTGCCGGTGGAAAGGCATTTTGGAGTGGTTAGTTGACTGCGGTAGCAGAGATCTATCGTGGGTGACTAACTCATTCTAGATAGTAACATAGTAAGTTAGGTTGAAAAAAGACATACGTCCATCACGTTCAACCATAATGCCTATATATAACCTGCCTAACTGCTAGTTGATCCAGAGGAAGGCAAAAAAACCCATCTGAAGCCTCTCTAATTTGCAAATTTAAGCTGAGGATTTGCCAATGTATGGGGCACTCCAACGGGCCTCCCCAACCGATATGTGGCCGAAAATCATCTAGATGTCGATCAGACAGGCTTGATTCTCCCAGCTGATCAAGGACCACGTCAACTCGTATTCCCCTTCATTGTAATGTGATTGGTGGAACTAACGGATTAGAACGATATTGCATATCGGGGGAAATATATGCTCGTTTGGTGACCTTGCCAAGCAGATCTTATAGTGTATGGCCACATTAAGGCTAATGCCTCACATGGTGGATCCTGGGGCTGCGGATGAACACAGGCCAAGAATCTGCACCTATGGATTTTGGCATGAAATGCACCCCGGCCGATGCAATGGCTCCAAGTGCGCACAGAGAAGTTAGCTAATTCAAGCATAGGGGCGCATATTCTGCCCTAAATATAATATTACTCCAGTGGGATCTAACGAGCTGCTCACAAATTTGATATTCAGCCCTGATTTCACATAGCTCAGTGAAACGTAGTGAGCGGTTGGATTTCAGGCGAGGGCGCTTCCTGCTGAAGGGCTGAATAGCCGCCAAGCTGTTCCCGGAGGCTGCGGTTGTGTTTTTGGGTTGCTTGTTGTTTGTGCCTGAGGGGAGCTGTAGGCACGAATGCTGCAAACTCTGATGTGATCTGTGTATAGAGTAATTCTTAATATTTCCAAGTGACTCCACAATGGGCAGCACTTGGTACCCCCAGGCCATCCATCCTAGTACTGCTCCTCTCACGTGAGGTGGTATTATAGGCTCCCTTAGTGCAGCGTTGGCAAAAACCAGTGCTCAGCGCAGTATAAAGGAGACATTTATACCATTTATTAACTCCTTCTTTACATCATTTTAGTATAATTTTATTTTTTGCATTAACCATTTTTTGCTTGCTGGTTAAAGGAGTTGTACACCTTTAAATTAACTTTTAGTATTATGTAGAGAGTGTGATTTTGAGAAAATGTGCAATTGGTCTTCATTTTTTATTATTTGAAATATTTAGCTTTTTGTTCAGCAGCTCTCCAGTTTGAAATTTCAGCAGCTATCTGGTTGCTAGGGTCCAATTTAACCTAGCAACCAGATAGGGATATGTATAAAAAAGGTAAAAAAAAAAAAGAAAGATAAGATAAAATAAATATAAGATAAAATAAAAAGTAACAATAAAACTGGAGCCTCACAGAGCAAGTTTTTTGGCTGCCGGGGTCAGTGACCCCCATTTGGAAGCTAAAAAGAGTCAGCAAATAAATCAAAACTATAAAAAATGAAGACTAATTGTAAAGTTGCTAAGAAAAGGCCACTCTGCAATATTCTAAAAGTTAACCTGAAGGTGAACCACCCCTTTAAGGTAAAGATGAGGGTATTTAAAGGGAAAGTAAATGAAATATCCTACCATTCTTTAACCACTAGCGGTCACTTTTATTTGAGCTGTTAGTACAGCCAATCAGTGAAGCCAAAGCACTACAAGTTATAAACTGCACGTTTCAAGCCCAACCCCTTAAAAAAAGGAGCACCCCATATTCACGGTCCCTTGTCTGCCCTAGGTCGGCCCACGCGTTACAGCCTTCTTCAGGGGACGAAGTCTCAACCCACGTTTCTGTTCAGCTGTACAACGGCGAGACCCAAAAGGTTATAATCAAACTAGAGAACATTGGAACGGAGCGCTTGGAGAAACTAGAAGTGACGTCCAAAACAGTCAACACCAAAGGTTAGTCTTTTCCTTATATTTCCTAATGTTTTTGTATATCCCCCTCCCTTGTACTCTAGAGTCCCCCTACATTCCAAAAACACGGAGGCATATATATATATATAAAATGGAAAAGATACCGCTCTCACAGATCTTAGTGCAAAAATAAAGACAAATTTATTGTGTCAGACTTTCTTTATTTTTGCACTAAAGCCTGTGAGTGCGGTATCTTTTCCATTTTGTACAATACTTATGTGTATACTGCATCCAGGCATTCTCTACTCCAATATTACGTGAGTGCCTGCTTTTCACCCACAAATAATCTCCCAAGATGCCCCCTGCTGGCGTGACTGCGTAGAACAAGTTACCTTAGTAACTAAGACCCCCTAATCCGTTGCATTGTTAGCGGAGACGGTGCCAGACCCAACCCTAATTCTATTACCTGTGAAATCCAACACAACCCTTCCTTTTCCTTGGGATTTATATTTTGCTGTGGTTCTGTAGCCTCAGCTAATTGAGTGTTCACGCTTTACGTGTTCCCCAGCAGCGCGTGGTGCCCGGGGGGCTTCCTGGGGAGATAACCGAGTGTCACAGCAGATATAGCTGCTTAATCCTCAAATGTGTCTCTGTGTGACTGCCTTATCCGCCTCTGACTGTAGCACTGGAATATGGTGAATAATGCTGGCCAGATATGGGCCAATGAAAGCTGCAGACTCAGCCCCTTGGTCCTAGCGAGGGGCACCCCCTGCCTGACAGGTAGCTGGAAGGAAATCAGGCAGATGTCTCTCAGACAGGTTGGAAATCTTATCAGGAGATGACTGCATTGGATCCCTGAGCTCCTGCAATAACATTTCATTAGTTGATTAGGGATCTGCCAGTGTGGCAGCAAATTGGTAGAGATGCAGCTATTAAAGGACATGTAAACCCTACATGTATATAAGTTGGGCACATCTCCCCCACCCAAACTGCATCATTTGTACTGCAGATATCCCCTCTGTTCGCCGGCACCATCATATTTTTCTCTAACAAATAGCAGGTTTCACCCGGCGGCCATTTTCCCTCTGACACATAAACATGTTTCTCCAGTAGAGTGCACGGATAGAATAGTTTCCTTGGAAACCAGCAGTGCCATCTCTTCATTGGCTGCTAGACTGAAGGGCGTGTTTAGTAACCTGAGTTAAGAAGAACTGAGCATGCTCATTAGCCAAGAGCCAAAGTAAATGCCTTAGGGAGGGGGTGAGTGGGTTAGAGGAGGAGAAGGAATCCCAAGTGATTAAGGGGGTGCTGCAGCCTTACTATTAACCTTTAAACAACAGGAGTGGCAGGAATTTAAATGTTGTTCACTAATTGCATTTTTGTGGAGGGTTCACATGTCCTTAAAGTGACCTATCCTAACAAGCGGCTCTCCATGTGTGTGGCCAGATTTAATCCTCACCTTCCTGATAGGAAATTGATTCCAACGGTCCCAGGAGAGTCGCTTGTACCTCCCACCCCCAGGTTGCAGGTTCCCTTGCATGCATCTATACCTGCACCATCCTGGGTAGGGTTGCCAACTGGCTGCTGTTTCACTGGCCTAGCGGGTAACATACCAGCCAGGCTGGGGCTGGTATTACAAATTTACTGGCAATGTAGTTGCCAGTAAATTTGTAATAACCTGTCCTCCACCCCCAGCCCATATCCTATCCTCCCCTGGTCCGCCTCCTATCCTCCCCTGGCCCACCTCCTATCCTCCCCTGGCCCACCTCCTATCCTCCCCTGGTCCTCCTCCTATGCTCCCCTGGCCTTTCCTCCTATCCTCCCCTGGCCTGTCTCCTATCCTCCCCTGGCCTTTCCTCCTATCCTCCCCTGGCCCACCTCCTATCCTCCCCTGGTCCTCCTCCTATGCTCCCCTGGCCTTTCCTCCTATCCTCCCCTGGCCCACCTCCTATCCTCCCCTGGCCCACCTCCTATCCTCCCCTGGTCCTCCTCCTATGCTCCCCTGGCCTTTCCTCCTATCCTCCCCTGGCCCACCTCCTATCCTCCCCTGGCCTTTCCTCCTATCCTCCCCTGGCCCACCTTCTATCCTCCCCTGGCCCACCTTCTATCCTCCCCTGGCCTTTCCTCCTATCCTCCCCTGGTCCGCCTCCTGTCCTCCCCTGGCCCACCTCCTATCCTCCCCTGGCCTTTCCTCCTATCCTCCCCTGGTCCGCCTCCTGTCCTCCCCTGACCCACCTCTTGCCCTCCCCTTGCCCGCCTCCTGTCCTCCCCTGGCCCGCCTCCTATCCTCCCCTGACCCGCCTCCTATCCTCCCCTGGCCTGCCTCCTATCCTCCCCTGACCCGCCTCCTATCCTCCCCTGGCCTGCCTCCTATCCTCCCCTGGCCCGCCTCCTATCCTCCCCTGGCCCGCCTCCTATCCTCCCCGGGCCCGCCTCCTATCCTCCCCTGACCCGCCTCCTATCCTCCCCTGACCCGCCTCCTATCCTCCCCGGGCCCGCCTCCTATCCTCCCCTGACCCGCCTCCTATCCTCCCCTGACCCGCCTCCTATCCTCCCCGGGCCTGTCTCCTATCCCCTTCCCCAGCTTCATTTCTAGCCCACCCTGCTCACTATTTGTAGGGATGCGCTAAATGCATTATTTTTGGGTTTGGCGAGACCCCCAATCCTTTGTGAAAGATTCAGCCAAATACCGAATCCTAATTTGCATGTGGAAATTAGGCTATGGAAGGGTTAAAGAGATATTTTTTTTAAATTTCCGTGTTCATGTAACCAAAAGTCACATTTTCTGGATTCACGATTTCCCTTGAATTTGGTTACTGATGTAATACCCTGCCCCCATTTACGTCACCACTCAGTCACAAAGCCCCAATCCCAGATACCCCAAACCAATGAAAACTTCCTGCATTGCTGAAAGCCAATCAAACATCTTTTCATATACACTTGTGTTGCTGAGAAGCAGCTGGGCCGTATGTACATGTGCTTATGCATCCGAGAGCCAATAATAACAGCCTGTGCCCCCCCATACCCACCCTGTAACACACAGACTGGCACAGTGCCCGTGGCATCAGAAATCCGCAGACTGAAAGGTCTGTCCTTCCATCACAGTCGGGAGTCGCATTCCCCCAGAGACGGATAAAATCCTTACAAGTGACATTAGAGCGTTAGAGTGTTCATTATCTGACGGCTGGCGTCGGGCCCGGAGAGGCGGCGCAGCGGGTCGGCCCAGGCTTTCATGGGACCAGCGTGCGTCTGTAATGACAAACTTTCCCCAACTCACAGGGTGGCTCTGCGACAAAATGGGATATTGATTTTCTGCCTCTGTCGGAGCAATAAAAGGTACAGCTCACCTTCCCAGGCCTCCATCCCTCCGCCCGACGCCAGCGAGACTTCCACTTCTCCCGCTTATACCCATATGAAAAATCCCATTTTATTGCTTTATATTGTACGTCAAGAATTTTCCAATCCTGCCTGCAGGGCATATTTGTCAGTAATAAAAGGTGAAGATGCCTGCAAGGCTGACTCAGGAGTCAGAACCAGTAGTGCAGAAGGGATAACATAAAGGTGAACGCAGTACGTGATTAAGTTTTAGTATGGCATAGCATTGCCTATTCCTAGCAACTTTGCAATTGGTTTTCATTTTTTATAGTTTTTGGATTATCTGCCTTTCTCTTCCAGCTTTTAAATGGGGGTCACTGACCCCAGTAGCCAAAAACTATTGCTCTGTGAGGCTCCATTTTTATTATTATTATTTTTCTCTCATATCTTTCTGTGCAGGCCCCTCTACTATGCATATTCCCATCTCTCGTTTACAACACTGCCTGGTTACTAGGGTAAAAAGCACCCAAGTAACCAGATAGCTGCTAAAATACCAAATGGAGAGCTGCTGAACAAAAAGCTAATTAACCATAAAAATGCAACATATTAAAAGTTAATTTAAAGGCAAACTACCCCTTTTCTGAAATGTAGAATGAATTGGAAAGTTCCATTCTCTTTCAGTAGGCAGTTTTTTTTACTTTTGGGTTTGAATGCCCCTTAAAAAAAATGTTCTGCAGACGACGCACATCAGAGATTAAAACACAAAGGGGAACAAGCAGATAAAATGGGATATTGTCAATCTAAATCTGAGCCCCACAGACTTCTCCCTGCCGCCATCTCCGGCGCTGCCCCGGCTGCAGATAGCGCTGCCATCAAACCCACGCGCGGCTGCCAACAGAATATCAATTAATTTTCCTTCCCCCCCACCCTCGTATTCTCATTTTCCCCCCGGCGGTTTTTGACTCGTGTTCCAGCTGATTGAGGGGTGCCAGAGAAACAAGATTAGCATTGCTACAACATGCCGCCTGGAGAATTGGTAATATTGCTAGAATATAATGGCCTGAAATGTGGCAAGCGCTAGTTCCTTCCTATTGGCTGTTACTCCTCAGCGGCAACAGCCTTAACCCTTTCACTGCCAGCTGCGAATAGAGAACCAGGTATCACAGATTCTGTTTCTGGTTCAGTTAGGGGGAGATTTGGGGTGAGTGCTTATTTGTGCCCTGGGTACCCCTGGAACTATAGCAGGGTGACTGTTACCCCAATGTTTCTATATATCTGTAACCTTGTTATGGGCTAAGGGGGCCCAGCCTGAAGGCCAGTTAGGGGGGGATTTGGGGTGAGTGCTTATTTGTGCCCTGGGTACCCCTGGAACTATAGCAGGGTGACTGTTACCCCAATGTTTCTATATATCTGTAACCTTGTTATGGGCTAAGGGGGCCCAGCCTGAAGGCCAGTTAGGGGGGATTTGGGGTGAGTGCTTATTTGTGCCCTGGGTACCCCTGGAACTATAGCAGGGTGACTGTTACCCCAATGTTTCTATATATCTGTAACCTTGTTATGGGCTAAGGGGGCCCAGCCTGAAGGCCAGTTAGGGGGGGATTTGGGGTGAATGCTTATTTGTGCCCTGGGTACCCCTGGAACTATATAGCAGAGTGACTGTTACCCCAATGTTTCTATTTATAAGGTTGCTAGGGAAAAATGCAACCTTAGAAATCCCAGACCGGACAGCTGCTGGACAAAGAGCTAAATTATTCACTGACCACATTGCAAACTGTCTCAGTATGACTGCCTGTATCATACTAAACATTATTTTCAAGGCCTGCTGCCCTCGTATAGAACCAAATAGTCTCCATATGTTCTAAGACATCAGCGAGACAAATGGCATTTCTGCAAAGGGAAACTAATTGGTTCCTATTCATTTCCACAGCAGAATTGATATCTTGACTGGGAATCAGACTGTTAATTGGGGATCTGCTTAAACACTGTGTTGTGAGCCTAAAGAAGCCTTTACACACTGTGAATTAGAGGCGCATTGTTCCGCGTAACATTGATGCCCATTATACTTTGGTTATATTATTCACCACCAAAGCTTCGGCCATGACAGGCTGTGAGTCAGTAGGAAGAAATATTTATATTTTCTGTCTCATTTTCCCATTGCCATTGTTATAGCACCATATCCCTGAACAGAGATATTATTATTATGAAGATATACTTATTGTAAATTGCCTTCTACTCCACTGAGGCAGCTGCCATGTTACAGAATTTATAGGCGGAGCCACAACCCTTTCTCCTCCCATATTTGGGCAGAAACAGGGACACCATTACCATTGTGTCCCAGGCGTGCCGGTATTTGTAGGCACTGTAGTTTGGTGACTAAATATGACCATTTTATAGTATCTGCACATACACTTGGACAAAGCATACACCATATTGGCCTTCTGGCTACAGAATTACCCAGCAGAGAGGAGCAGTGTCCACCCCATATTTTAGCCAACTCGGCCTCCAGACCGGTCTTAAATATTGAACTCAGTATAAACATTTTTCCTACTTGATCCCAACTAAGATATAATTACCCCTTATTGGGGGCAGAACAGCCCTATTGGGTTTATTTAATGGTTAAATGATTCCCTTTTCTCTGTAATAATAAAACAGTACCTGTACTTGATCCCAACTAAGATATAATTACCCCTTATTGGGGCAGAACAGCCCTATTGGGTTTATTTCATGGTTAAATGATTCCCTTTTCTCTGTAATAATAAAACAGTACCTGTACTTGATCCCAACTAAGATATAATTACCCCTTATTGGGGCAGAACAGCCCTATTGGGTTTATTTAATGGTTAAATGATTCCCTTTTCTCTGTAATAATAAAACAGTACCTGTACTTGATCCCAACTAAGATATAATTACCCCTTATTGGGGCAGAACAGCCCTATTGGGTTTATTTAATGGTTAAATGATTCCCTTTTCTCTGTAATAATAAAACAGTACCTGTACTTGATCCCAGCTAAGATATAATTACCCCTTATTGGGGCAGAACAGCCCTATTGGGTTTATTTAATGGTTAAATGATTCCCTTTTCTCTGTAATAATAAAACAGTACCTGTACCTGTGGTGCCTGCTCTTGGGGTAGTGATGACTCTTTTTGGACTTGTTGCGGTTGGTTAAGCAGAGGGATTGCTCCTTCCGTTCCTCTGTGAGAGGATAAGGGCAGCTGGTCCTATTCTCTTGGTATTTAGTAACTATCAGATGTGCTTTGTCTATACATGGGCCCTTGGGGCCAGATCATTTCTATGGAATGGGGCTAAAGGCTTTATTTTCTCTGATTTCTACAGAAAAGTTCTACGGTGACTTCCTAAGCTGGGAGCTGGAGGAGACGCTGGCCCAGTTCCCTCTGAAACCTGGAAATACAGCAATTCTAACTGTCTACATCAAGGTCAAACTAGACTTCTCCTGCCAAGAAAACCTTCTGCAGGATCTCAGCGATGGTAAGTTCCTATTGCGGCACGTTGCAATGTTAGTATTTCCCCATTTGTTCCAAAATCTCTCAGTTGTTGCTGAAATCCTAATTATTTTTAAAGGGGTAGTCCATCTTCAAGTTAAAGGATTAGTTCAGCTTTAACTTTTCATATGTTACAGAAAGGACAATTTCTATCAACTTTTCAGTTGGTCTTAATTTTTTATAGTTTTTGAATTATTTGCCTCCTTCTTATAACTCTTTCCAGCTTTCAAATGGGGGTCACTGACCCCGGCAGCCAAGAAACTATTGCTCTGTGAAGCTCCAGTTTTATTGTTATTGTTACTTTGTATTACTTATTTTTCTATAAAATGTGAAATAATAAAAAACCACAAATAATAAGCAATGAAAACCAAATTGTCTATTTCTATCTACATCATACTCCTGCTACGCAAAAGTAAACAGCCCCTTTAAGGCTTTATTAGTGTTGCTCAGTAGGAAGAGGAATATCCCAAGAGCTTGTAGTCTCCACGTAACAGACATCTTCAAACAGGATGGTTCCACTTTGCCTCTTTATTTCAAGCCTTGATTATCAGAGCCTGTAGTCCAGTATTTATTCTCTGTCAGTCTTTCACAACTACAGACTCAAGATGGAGACAGTGGGGGAAGATGGAGACAGTAGGGGAAGATGGAGACAGTAGGACAAGACAGTAGGGCAAGATGGAGACAGTAGGGCAAGATGGAGACAGTAGGGCAAGAAGGCGACAGTAGGGCAAGATGGAGACAGTAGGGCAAGATGGAGACAGTAGGGCAAGATGGAGACATTTGGACAAGGAGACAGTAAGGCAAGATGGAGACATTTGGACAAGGAGACAGTAGGGCAAGATGGAGACAGTAGGGCACGAAGGCGACAGTAGAGCAAGATGGAGACAGCGGGGCAAGATGGAGACAGTAGGGCAAGAAGGCGACAGTAGGGCAAGATGGAGACAGTTGGACAAGGAGACAGTAAGGCAAGATGGAGATAGTAGCGCACGAAGGCGACAGTAGAGCAAGATGCAGATAGTGGGGCAAGATGGAGACAGTAGGACAAAACAGTAGGACAGATGGAGACAGTTGGGCAGGATGGAGACAGTGGGGCAGGATGGAGACAGTGGGACAAGATGGAGACAGTAGGGTAAGATGGAGACAGTAGGACAAGATGGAGACAGTAGGACAAGACAGTAGGACAGATGGAGACAGTAGGACAAGATGGAGACAGTAGGACAAGATGGAGACAGTAGGACAAGACAGTAGGACAAGACAGTAGGACAGATGGAGACAGTTGGGCAGGATGGGGACAGGACAAGGAGACAATAGGGAAGTGTAGGGGGTGGAATTTTGGGGGCGCCACATTTCTCACAAGTATTAGAGCCATTAAGTTGACAGCTCTGCTATTATTTTTATACTGGACTACAAACCCCGTCTCCAAATTAATTTGGGTGGGGGGGGGGGGGGATTTGAGAGAATGCTTGGATTTCTGCCACCCCCATATCCCCCTCTATACACTCCAGCCTACACCGGTTCTTTATTCCTTGATAAGATCTTAAACGCGCCGCACTCCTTAGTGTGAAATTGAATCTAACAGCGCAGATACACGATCCCTTGTTTGTGGCACCTTCCCCGATACACGGCCAATTCCTCCCTCCCGTCACGCACCCTCATTCCGTACATATGGCCCTAACCATACACCGCGCTTATTAAACCCTTTCATGTCTCTTCTGCATAAATCTGATTTTCGGCTGATAAACCCTAAGAAGAGAATCGCGCCCCTACGTTTGCTGCCCGTAAATTTAAAAGAATTTTTCCCCATTTCTATTTTGTCTGATCTGTGAGTGTCGGAGTTGTCATCTCTCATTATTCGCCGGCTGAAATGAACCGGGCCGTTGCCGAATGTTCCAGAATCAAAAAGAAGCAGTTTTTTTACCTTTTTTTTTTGGTTAAATGCACAGGTCATAGATTTCAGTTTCCTACTGCGCACGAAATACAATTTCCTTTGTGTTAGGGGATTATTATATAGCGGATCTCATGAAAAGTCCCACGGAAGGGAAACGAGTGGAAGTTTCGCAGTCGACTGGAAGCCGTTACTGAAGTCGGACTTTTTCCCCTGCTTTCCAAGTCGAGTGCATTAACACAAATCTTCTGTTCGGAGGGAGATTATGGCAGATAATGGCGAGGAGAGAAGAACGGTAGGAAATTGAAATCCTATATGAATGTGCTGATGGAGTTAGAGGGTCCGGATAGCGCAGTTCTAGTGACGGGCCAAGAAGCACCAAACCAGTGACTTATGGTGAATAGACTTCCAAAGCCTAAATGCACGTATGTTTTAACCCCCGACGCTGCTGTTTTGAAATCAAGATTTTTTTACTGTGTCCCCCCCAACACCGCCATTCCACTGAGACCCTGGCCCAATAAAACCAGGAATACCAGTAGTGATGTGCAGGCCGGCCCGATACCCGCGGGACCTGTATCTTCCGGCTTCTGAATTAATAGCTGCGCGTCCGATGTGCCCCACCCCTTTTGTGACATCATTGTGGGGCAGGCGCGGGTCTATAAATACAGGGCAGAAGCTGGGTCGGGTAGGGTTTGAGTTGGGAGCGGTCGGGTGTGGGTCGATTTTTTCTCTACTGTACATCACTAAATGCCAGGTCTAATTGTCAAAACCAGCCAAAGTCAGTGCCAAAACCAGCCCAGGACTAGCCAAACGCCACTTCAAAAGTAGCCCAAAAATAGCACAATATCCACAGTGGAAAAAATAAATATCTGAGAAATAAAATAAGGCATATGTTGGTATGCATGCTGGGTAATGTAGTTTTACATGAACCTTGGCTGTAGGCTTATGCTTACATACCAACTACATTACCCAACATGCACTGGGAGATGCTTGCCAGGTTCACTAAGGAAAAAAAAAGGTTGACTACAAACCCACTCCAAAGAGTAGCCCAAATCTGTACCTTGGCAGGTTCGTACTTTGGAAATCTACTTTAAATTAGTAGCCCGATTTGGTGGAAAAAAGGCCAACCTGGGCAACCCTGAATAAAACCCATGTCCCTAGAAACCAAGCCACACCTTAGCGCTTTTCTGTTCTCCATTTTAGGGGAAGTCCCAATATAAAGGATATAAATCGCTTTAAACATTCAAACCTCCTGCTGAAGGGAGTGGCAGACCAAACTTTGACAGAGCTCCTCCCCTTTGGTGATGTAATAGTAAAGACCCCTCCCTATTGGTGGCTGATTCCGCCCATATATGTACTGTTTTAGATGCAGGTTGGGAAGCAGTGGGTTTGGGTGTAAATGTCTGGCCTTCTCATCACTACATCCACTGAGGCAATTGTTATTGTTACTTTATATTATTATTCTATTCAGGTCCTCTCCTATTCATGTATCCGTCAAATCACACCCTGGTTACTAAGGTAATTTGAATCCTAGCAACCAAAAACCTGCTGAACCTCTAAACTGGAGAGCTGCTGAACAAACACTGACATAATTAAAATAAACTACAAATACAAGTATCGGACCCCTTATCCGGAAACCCATTATCCAGAAAGCTCCGAATTACGGAAAGCCTGTCTCCCATAGACTCCATTTTAATCAAATAATTCAGAATTTTTCCTTTTTCTCTGTAGTAATAAAACAGTACCTTGTAATGGATCCCAACTAAGATATAATTACCCCTTATTGGGGGCAGAACAGCCCTATTGGGTTTATTTCATGGTTAAATGATTCCCTTTTCTCTGTAATAATAAAACAGTACCTGTACTTGATCCCAACTAAGATATAATTACCCCTTATTGGGGGCAGAACAGCCCTATTGGGTTTATTTAATGGTTAAATGATTCCCTTTTCTCTGTAATAATAAAACAGTACCTGTACTTGATCCCAACTAAGATATAATTACCCCTTATTGGGGGCAGAACAGCCCTATTGGGTTTATTTCATGGTTAAATGATTCCCTTTTCTCTGTAATAATAAAACAGTACCTGTACTTGATCCCAACTAAGATATAATTACCCCTTATTGGGGGCAGAACAGCCCTATTGGGTTTATTTCATGGTTAAATGATTCCCTTTTCTCTGTAATAATAAAACAGTACCTGTACTTGATCCCAACTAAGATATAATTACCCCTTATTGGGGGCAGAACAGCCCTATTGGGTTTATTTCATGGTTAAATGATTCCCTTTTCTCTGTAATAATAAAACAGTACCTGTACTTGATCCCAACTAAGATATAATTACCCCTTATTGGGGGGCAGAACAGCCCTATTGGGTTTATTTAATGGTTAAATGATTCCCTTTTCTCTGTAATAATAAAACAGTACCTGTACTTGATCCCAACTAAGATATAATTACCCCTTATTGGGGGCAGAACAGCCCTATTGGGTTTATTTAATGGTTAAATGATTCCCTTTTCTCTGTAATAATAAAACAGTACCTGTACTTGATCCCAACTAAGATATAATTACCCCTTATTGGGGGCAGAACAGCCCTATTGGGTTTATTTCATGGTTAAATGATTCCCTTTTCTCTGTAATAATAAAACAGTACCTGTACTTGATCCCAACTAAGATATAATTACCCCTTATTGGGGGCAGAACAGCCCTATTGGGTTTATTTAATGGTTAAATGATTCCCTTTTCTCTGTAATAATAAAACAGTACCTGTACTTGATCCCAACTAAGATATAATTACCCCTTATTGGGGGCAGAACAGCCCTATTGGGTTTATTTAATGGTTAAATGATTCCCTTTTCTCTGTAATAATAAAACAGTACATGTACTTGATCCCAACTAATATATAAATAATCCTTATTGGATGCAAAACAATCCTGTTGGGTTTAATTAATGTTTTATTGATTTTTTTAGTAGACTTAAGTTATGGAGATCCAAATTACGGAAAGACCTTTTATCCGGAATACCCTTGGTCCCGAGCATTCTGGATAACAAGTCCTAAACCTGTAATAAAAAAATGAAGATTGCAGATTGTCTCAGACTATTACTCTCTACATCATACTAAAAGTTAACTCAAAGGCGAGCAACCCCTTTAATACAGGAAATTTCTGTAGGTACTCAACATACTAAACATGTATGTAGCTTTAAATACATGTATGTAGCGTGGCCAGGAGCGGATCCTCGTGCCTGTGAATTATCTGATTATTAGAACATTAATGTGTTTGGGTTCCGTGCCGGGAGAGTGTGAAACATAAAGGCAATTTCCCCGGCTGAGACTGACAGATCCGGTAATTAGGTGCAATTGAGAATCCTCTATTAACCCCTGTGGCCCCGGAGGCGCACAACAAAGCATTGCCGTGGGCAACACGATGTCTTTTCTAGCGCTGATGTTAACGAAGTGTCATTAGGAATAAGGCACCACAGGTGGGATGTTGCCTTTGATCATGACGAGCTGCAGGGCGCGTTTGATCATCGCGGAAAGGCCAATTTGTACCTGCGGTGCCAGACTTCATACTCTCCATTTGTCTTATAGCACAGCCTGTGTGTCTGGGGGGGGGCAGAAAGGATCATGGGGGGACACTGGGCTCTGTATCAGGGCACGGGCTATCAAACGTGTGGCCCTTTAGCTACTGAGATGTTACTGTGCCCACACTGATACCTCATCCCTACAAGCACATCCCATTCACTTTGTCTTCTTATAGGGGAGACGATGCCAAGACCAACTGAATTGTGCCATAGTTTTATGGTATCTCTCTGTACAGGCTATGAGCAAACTTAGGGGGCTGTTCCTGCTGAATTGTGCTTAGTACAGGGGAATCCCTATGTGCCATAGTTTTATGGTATCTCTCTGTACAGGCTATGAGCAAACTTAGGGGGCTGTTCCTGCTGAATTGTGCTTAGTACAGGGGAATCCCTATGTGCCATAGTTTTCTGGTATCTCTCTGTACAGGCTATGAGCAAACTTAGGGGCTGTTCCTGCTGAATTGTGCTTAGTACAGGGGAATCCCTATGTGCCATAGTTTTCTGGTATCTCTCTGTACAGGCTATGAGCAAACTTAGGGGGCTGTTCCTGCTGAATTGTTCTTAGTACAGGGGAATCCCTATGTGCCATAATGTTATGGTATCTCTCTGTACAGGCTATGAGCAAACTTAGGGGGCTGTTCCTGCTGAATTGTGCTTAGTACAGGGGAATCCCTATGTGCCATAGTTTTTATGGTATCTCTCTGTACAGGCTATGAGCAAACTTAGGGGGCTGTTCCTGCTGAATTGTGCTTAGTACAGGGGAATCCCTATGTGCCATAGTTTTCTGGTATCTCTCTGTACAGGCTATGAGCAAACTTAGGGGCTGTTCCTGCTGAATTGTGCTTAGTACAGGGGAATCCCTATGTGCCATAGTTTTCTGGTATCTCTCTGTACAGGCTATGAGCAAACTTAGGGGGCTGTTCCTGCTGAATTGTTCTTAGTACAGGGGGAATCCCTATGTGCCATAATGTTATGGTATCTCTCTGTACAGGCTATGAGCAAACTTAGGGGGCTGTTCCTGCTGAATTGTGCTTAGTACAGGGGAATCCCTATGTGCCATAGTTTTATGGTATCTCTCTGTACAGGCTATGAGCAAACTTAGGGGGCTGTTCCTGCTGAATTGTGCTTAGTACAGGGGAATCCCTATGTGCCATAGTTTTCTGGTATCTCTCTGTACAGGCTATGAGCAAACTTAGGGGCTGTTCCTGCTGAATTGTGCTTAGTACAGGGGAATCCCTATGTGCCATAGTTTTCTGGTATCTCTCTGTACAGGCTATGAGCAAACTTAGGGGGCTGTTCCTGCTGAATTGTTCTTAGTACAGGGGAATCCCTATGTGCCATAATGTTATGGTATCTCTCTGTACAGGCTATGAGCAAACTTAGGGGGCTGTTCCTGCTGAATTGTGCTTAGTACAGGGGAATCCCTATGTGCCATAGTTTTATGGTATCTCTCTGTACAGGCTATGAGCAAACTTAGGGGGCTGTTCCTGCTGAATTGTGCTTAGTACAGGGGAATCCCTATGCTGCCATAATGTTATGGTATCTCTCTGTACAGGCTATAAGAAAATTCTGAGGTTTGTTTCTGCTATTGCTGAACCATACAATTTCCATCTTTGGAACTGGCTATGCCCCTATCTGTACCCCAAGCCTACTGGAAATAGTTGCACAAAAAGGAGGACTATGGGAATGGATAAGGAAGGTTGTGGGCAGCCTGTGTCAGTAGAACAAAATAATAATCTGCATCTAAGTCAGTAATACAAGGGAAAATCATTATACTGGGGCTTTATTTCCCCTTTAAATTAAATATATTTCGCTCTATGGTATATTTAACAAGCGAAACGCTCTGTGCGTGCCGGCCTCATTGCCATTCAGCGTTTCCCAGTCTGTTCCTCCTGGATCTCATTTTCCTTCACTCGCCGGCGCCGGAACGTTCAGCAGTGCCTGACGTGGGACTGAGCGCCGCTCAATGATTCATATCCATTTCTTTCAATCATTAAAGGATAACTAAACCCTAAAATGTATTCCTTAATATCTGCTAGAGAATAACGAAGTGATGAACTTTACTTGCCTCGCACATCAGAACCGCGCGGGTTCATTACAGAGGAATCTCCGAGCCGCTTGGGACGGGACTTGTTATAATGAATAAGAATCCATCAAACATCGGCGAATGTTCAATAAATCTCTTTCAACATTGTGGCGTCAGATTTCCACTTTCCTGTGGTTTTTGAGAGTTTTTGTGTTTTATTATTGAACTCAATCAGAGGAGCCGTTTCCCCTCCCGCTGCCAATGTCTCATTTATGCGGTTGGTCAGGTTTTTATTCTCTCGCAGCCTAACTACTCTGTACTGGTGCAACCAAATGATATATGTCTCTCGGGGACTCTCGGCACCGGCGCACATATACGTGTCAGAAATCACCAATGAATGTCTAAGAACATTCATTAAAAACTAAAACCTACCTGAAAAACATTAGGCACCCCCTTCTGCCCCCCCTACCTGTACCCTACATTGTATCCCAATTACATTAGAATTAAACCAATCTGCCCAGTCTCAGCTTCCACAGGCACTCGCCCTACTTTCTAATTCCCCTTTTATTCGACTGCTGATCGCAAACCACGCCTCTTTATAGGGGTGGGGAGCTGGAGGATACTGGGGGAGCAGGGGGAGCCGCAGGAGGATGCGCGGGGGGGGCAGCTGGAGGATGCTGGAGGGGAGGTGGGTGGGGAAGCAGGGGTTGCCGCAGGAGGATGTTGGGGGGGGGAGCCGCAGGAGGATGCTGCGGGGGGGGGGGGGGTAGCTGGAGGATGCTGGGGAGGACACTGGTGGGGGGGGGAAGCTGGAGGATGCTGGGGAGGACGTGGGGGGGAGCTAGAGAACGCTGTCGGGGGCGGGAGGAAGCAGTGGGGGTGGGGCAGCAGGAAGCAGCGGGGAGTGGCCAGTAGTATGAGGACACTGGGGGAGGACCAGAAATGTTTTAGGGGGTCCCTGCCCTGGCACCAATGCAAAGCATAACCCCTGGCTACCAATGTTTTAGGGGGGCCCTGGTTACCAATTTTTTAGGGGGGCCTTGCTACCAATGTTTTAGGGGCACCAATGCAAAACATAACCCCTGGCTACCAATGTTTTATGGGGGCCTGGCTACCAATGTCTGTGTGTCCTTTGTACTGATGGGAGGGGTCACTTGGGGAAGGGCCATTGGGGGGCAGGGCATGCGAGGAGGTGGGGGGTCAAGAAAATTTTGTTGTGAGGGGCCCCGTGATTTCTGATGGCAGCCCTGTTAGTGAATGTTGTAAATTGGCTCTTTTACAATGCAGGGGGTAGAGTTCCCCTTTAACTTAACCCAGGATTAGGTTATGGTCTCTTCTCACTGTTAGAATGGTGCAGTGTATTAGGGCCCGGGTGAGTAAAAGTCATTCTGATTGGCCCCTGGGTTATCCGGTTTGCAGGGAATCAATGTGCAGTTGAATAAGGAGCATTCTCATTGGCCCCTGGGTTATCAGTGTCCCCTCCAGCCTTCTCTAATGAGAGTGTAAATAACTCATGACTTTAGCTGTGCAACCTCCTGCTACCAATTTAACCAATGGAGGGATTGCGTCTTGTCATCTCGGGGCCCCAGATTGCGTCTCCTCTGAGCCCTGCGCAGCAGCAGTCGCAATAAGCCCTGCAAGCAAGTTCATCTATTTTATTTGGCTTTGGCCTTTAATGCTGATAATTGTTTTATTCACTGCAATCGCATAGCAGCAGCGCGTCCGTAACATGTAATTAAGTGCAGGGAAAACAATAGGTTCCCTTAGCGGCGCCACCGCGCCATCAGCCTGCGTGCAGTGCATGCTGGGAAATAAGTTAGTTTAGGCTAGATAAACTCACATCCACGTGGGTGGAATTACATATATATATATATATATATATACATACACACTCAGCCTACAGTTTAATTCTCGAGGTGCACTCTAATGGCCGTAAAGGGGATATAAACCTATAATATATAACATTTTGCTTATTGGAAGCAAATGTAATTCTAATCAGCTTTGCATTATATATATCTTTAGACATTATTTGTAAAGGTGATTGCTACTAAAAGCATTATCTCTTTCCGTTTGCCTTTCTCTGCACTGCTGGTTCTGACTGCATGTAGCATTGAAACAATATTCTGATAGTCAGCTCCACTCCAGTACCCACAATGCCCTGCACACTTCAGCGACTAACTGACCTGTATAGGGGAATGATAGGATTCTGTAGTGGGCTGGAGGAGATCTGGCTTTTGTTACAGTGGTACATGTAGTTGGAACCCGCAGTGCAGATATAACAAGGGGCAGATGCTGCTTTTGATTGCAGAGACTGATTGACTTGGCCTTTAATTCTAATGTGTCTCTTTCCCTTCTTGCCCCCATTTCTTTGTGTCTTTCCACCTCCCAGATGGGATCAGCGTCAGTGGCCTCCAGATCTCCAGCCCATTTCGGCATGTTTCCAAACCCAGAGTGGAGAGTAAGCCTATCAACCAATCAGACAGCAAGAGCAGCGATTTCAACCACGTAAAGGTAACAATAAATAACATATAATAAATTGTATATAAGGGCAATGTCAAAAGGCCTGCCCCACATGGTGCTAATTTTGCCCAGTGACCCATAGCAACCAATAAGGTGTTTGCTTTTTAACAGGTGACCAGTAAATTCTACTTGGTTGCTATGGGTTACTGCTCCCGGGCAAAATTAGTGCCTTTTATTACATAACCCCCTTCGTCTCAGTGGAACAGAACCTTAGTGCCATTGAGTTGCACTTGTATTGGGTTTGAAGGTACCATTTACTTGGCACAGGTATCAGCAGTTAGAAATGTGTCGCTTTGTTTAAGCATTTAACTGACAGTCAGGAAAGTGTTAAAGGGGTTGTTCACCTTTGAGAGTAATATTCCGAGACAATTTGCAATTGGTCTTTATTTTTTATTATTTGTAGTTTTATAATCATTTCAATAATTGTTCAGCAACTCCCAGTTTGGAGTTATAACCGCTATCTGGTTGCTGGGGTCCACATTACCTTAGCAACCAGGAAGTGACTTGAATGAGAGACTGATATATGAATAGGAGAGGGACTGAAAAAAAAGTTATAAAAAGTAACAATAAAACTGGAGCCTCACAGAGCAGTAGGTTTTTAGTTGCCGGGGTCAGCGACCCCCATTTGAAAACTGCAAAGAGTTTGAAGAAAGCAAATAGTTCAAAAAACTTATAATGAAGACCAATTGAAAAGTTGCTTAGAATTGTTAATTCCGTAACATACTTAAAGTTAAATTAAAGGTGAACTGCCCCGTTAATAAACTGGGGAAATATTGCTGGAAACTGCTCTCTGGTTTACCCCATAGTTTGCAACCTAGGGGGTGCTATTCAGTTATTTGAACACAAGGGGGCTGTGTTGAGCTGCAGGCTTCAGACGGCTTCCTGCTGTACAATAATGAACTTACTGGTCAGGTGTCCAAACAAACTCCTCATTATTGTGTTGTGATATCAGTGCAGTAAGGAACAGAGCTGCATTATGGGAGAGTAATTGAGCCCATATAGGGGTTGTATTGGTGCAGCCTCTGATCGTCTTGTCCTTGTATTATCCGCCAGTGTTTGTAACTTGCCCTCTGTAGTCACTTTATTGTCTCCATTAATTACGCCATTGGGTTCATATAAACACAGCACTGGATAATGGTACAGTACATGGAATGTGGTTACATCTATGCCCCATAGAGCTTACAGTCTAATTGGGAATCTTACATGGCAGCAACAACTTGTTCATTGGGAATGCAGGGGGTTAAAAGGGTTGTGAGGGGCACACCCAACCCTTGGGTCTCCGGTTGGACAGCCCTGAGCTAGAGTCAGTTTTATGTATGTGTGTGTGTGTGTATGTATGTATGTATAACTTTATTTATAAAGCGCCACAAGGGTACGCAGCGCTGTACAATCTACACAATTACACACAGGGAGGACAAGTGTTATAATAAATACAATAAATAAGTATAAATACACAGGGAATAATTACCATGTGGTATGAGACACAGTAGGGGATATATATATATATATATATATATATACACACACACTAACCTAGCACTTTACTAGTTAAGTACTTTTATATCTCAATAGGGGGGTGGGATTGGGCCGGTGGAGCCCTGGTAAAACACCTGGTTGTCCCCGGCTCTCGCGGGCCTTCTGACCCAGACCCAATCCCCACTGGTGTTCCCCTGCTGATCTCCCTTCCCCAATCACGCTGAAGATAAGTATAATGTACGTGCACTCAGAGGGGAGGGGGTTGGCAGGCATTGGGGGGGCCCATAGCGGGGTGTGGGGTAGTGATGTTCGGGTCGACAAAAATTTGACCCTTTCCTCGCCCGAATATTTATATACCCATGCCTGATATATATACCATTGGTGTTGGGCTGCCCCACACATGACTAGTGTGGGGGCCCCTGGGATTGCACACCCTAGTGTGACCCTAATTAATTGTGTTGGGGGTGATTGTAACCCCCAGTGTAGGATTGTGGTACGAGTTTGGCACTCCCCAGTGATTTCCTTCCCTCCTACTAATTAAATATGAGAAATAGAACATTTGACTGGATTATTATTCCTATGACAAGTTTATTTCCATGCAGTTAATATCACATCACTGGTGTAACTGTGACCCGTCTGATACACAGGAGCTGTCACTCTGGGTTTTAGGAAGAGTCACAATGCGGTTCTACGAGACGGGCGCTAGGAATCATTTTGTGCCGCGCAGGCTTCATACAAAGGGAAGCGCCTGGGAGCGTTAGTGACAGGCTTTGCAGAACATTGTCAGAATGTCTCATTGATTCTATAATGCTAATTTTTGGCATTTAGATTCTTTTTGGTGCTTTTTTAGTATTCTGTTAGCGAGCCGACAATAAATCATTCCAGCTCTGCCTCCAACAAATGCATTTTTATCATTGGTTATCCTTAGATAGTACAGTATGGGGGTACAGCTTATTGTGTGCCCAGAACATTCCTTCTCTGTATATTTGTATTTATACATATGGGTAGGGAGTGCCATAGTGTTTCCCTTAGACAGTACAGTATGGGGGTACAGCTTATTGTGTGCCCAGAACATTCCTTCTCTGTATATTTGTATTTATACATATGGGTAGGGGGTGCCATAGTGTTTCCCTTAGACAGTACAGTATGGGGGTACAGCTTATTGTGTGCCCAGAACATTCCTTCTCTGTATATTTGTATTTATACATATGGGTAGGAGGTGCCATAGTGTTTCCCTTAGACAGTACAGTATGGGGGTACAGCTTATTGTGTGCCCAGAACATTCCGTCTCTGTATATTTGTATTTATACATATGGGTAGGGAGTGCCATAGTGTTTCCCTTAGACAGTACAGTATGGGGGTACAGCTTATTGTGTGCCCAGAACATTCCTTCTCTGTATATTTGTATTTATACATATGGGAGGGAGGTGCCATAGTGTTTCCCTTAGACAGTACAGTATGGGGGTACAGCTTATTGTGTGCCCAGAACATTCCTTCTCTGTATATTTGTATTTATACATATGGGTAGGAGGTGCCATAGTGTTTCCCTTAGACAGTACAGTATGGGGGTACAGCTTATTGTGTGCCCAGAACATTCCTTCTCTGTATATTTGTATTTATACATATGGGAGGGAGGTGCCATAATGTTTCCCTTAGACAGTACAGTATGGGGGTACAGCTTATTGTGTGCCCAGAACATTCCTTCTCTGTATATTTGTATTTATACATATGGGTAGGAGGTGCCATAGTGTTTCCCTTAGTAGTAGTGCAGCTCAGAAAAAAAATCCTATAATTAATGTATATTGAGCAGAATAACTGAGCGCATCTTAAATATTGTTGTACATTAAATGTCAGTAGATGGGTGTGACGGCCAGTAGCCAATAGGGTACTAACAGTGGTATTACTAACTGGCCCTCCCCACCCAACTGCATCCAATGGTGCTGCACTGCCTTATGGGAGAATCTCCGGCTATGCCCAGGGTGGCTGCATTATGCCCCTGGGTGCCAAAGTCTGTTAATCTGAAGGGCAGAGGGGGGAAATCCTTAGTACGAGTGGGTGGATTAGTGGGGTTCACTGCAGAGCGCACATACTGAATAACTGTATTAGTGTCTGGCTTTGACCCTGACCGTCTCATTGGTGAATCAGGATTTATTGTGTGATTGGATGAGGGGGAGGACAGATGAACCATACATTATGCCCAACGCCTGGCTTAAATATATCAGCTGTCAGTCCTACTCGCGGCTTGTATCAGAGCAAAGGGAATATACTGACTTTTTAGATTAAATTCTGAATTTCCCACTGTAACTTTAGGCACAACTGTAAGATAAATCAGCGCTGTCCCTTTAACATTATTGCCTATGGAGCTTCTGTTTAATTGCTCCGTGCCTCTCCCTGCTGCTATGAAGCATTTCCCAGACCCCCAAGGTAAAGCTATGGGGGGGCACACACACAAGGTTATTGCGCTCCCTACTGACTGTCACAGTTCTGAGTTCCCTTCTCTTCTCAGAGCCGTCCCTTCACTTTAGGGCTTTGAGTTTGCTGAGCCCCCAGGGGACACTGGTGTTTATGTGGAGTGAAACCGACCGTCCTAATGTGCCCGACTTTGGCTCCTGAAGCATTTAGTGGCTCTTATGTAATCTTCCCCAGAAAAGCATGGCAGCAGCACGCGAGAGACAGCTCCGAGACCTTCCTGCCTCGTGTCATCCCTCCATATCCCTCCATAACTCCAGTTAACCCTTGGACCTGATACAGATATTCTGTGTGTAGGATACAGTGGGACCTGATACAGATATTCTGTGTGTAGGATACAGTGGGGCTGATACAGATATTCTGTGTTTAGGATACAGTGGGGCTGATACAGATATTCTGTGTGTAGGATACAGTGGGGCTGATACAGATATTCTGTGTGTAGGATACAGTGGTACTGATACAGATATTCTGTGTGTAGGATACAGTGGGGCTGATACAGATATTCTGTGTGTAGGATACAGTGGGGCTGATACAGATATTCTGTGTGTAGGATACAGTGGTACTGATACAGATATTCTGTGTGTAGGATACAGTGGGACTGATACAGATATTCTGTGTGTAGGATACAGTGGGGCTGATACAGATATTCTGTGTGTAGGATACAGTGGGGCTGATACAGATATTCTGTGTGTAGGATACAGTGGGGCTGATACAGATATTCTGTGTGTAGGATACAGTGGTACTGATACAGATATTCTGTGTGTAGGATACAGTGGGGCTGATACAGATATTCTGTGTGTAGGATACAGTAGGGCTGATACAGATATTCTGTGTGTAGGATACAGTGGGGCTGATACAGATATTCTGTGTGTAGGATACAGTGGGGCTGATACAGATATTCTGTGTGTAGGATACAGTGGGGCTGATACAGATATTCTGTGTGTAGGATACAGTGGGACTGATACAGATATTCTGTGTGTAGGATACAGTGGGGCTGATACAGATATTCTGTGTGTAGGATACAGTGGGGCTGATACAGATATTCTGTGTGTAGGATACAGTGGGACTGATACAGATATTCTGTGTGTAGGATACAGTGGGGCTGATACAGATATACTGTGTGTAGGATACAGTGGGACTGATACAGATATTCTGTGTGTAGGATACAGTGGGGCTGATACAGATATTCTGTGTGTAGGATACAGTGGGACTGATACAGATATACTGTGTGTAGGATACAGTGGGGCTGATACAGATATTCTGTGTGTAGGATACAGTGGGGCTGATACAGATATTCTGTGTGTAGGATACAGTGGGGCTGATACAGATATTCTGTGTGTAGGATACAGTGGGACTGATACAGATATTCTGTGTGTAGGATACAGTGGGACTGATACAGATATTCTGTGTGTAGGATACAGTGGGGCTGATACAGATATACTGTGTGTAGGATACAGTGGGGCTGATACAGATATTCTGTGTGTAGGATACAGTGGGGCTGATACAGATATTCTGTGTGTAGGATACAGTGGGGCTGATACAGATATACTGTGTGTAGGATACAGTGGGACTGATACAGATATTCTGTGTGTAGGATACAGTGGGGCTGATACAGATATTCTGTGTGTAGGATACAGTGGTACTGATACAGATATTCTGTGTGTAGGATACAGTGGGGCTGATACAGATATTCTGTGTGTAGGATACAGTGGTACTGATACAGATATTCTGTGTGTAGGATACAGTGGGGCTGATACAGATATTCTGTGTGTAGGATACAGTGGGACTGATACAGATATTCTGTGTGTAGGATACAGTGGGACTGATACAGATATTCTGTGTGTAGGATACAGTGGGGCTGATACAGATATTCTGTGTGTAGGATACAGTGGGGCTGATACAGATATTCTGTGTGTAGGATACAGTGGGACTGATACAGATATTCTGTGTGTAGGATACAGTGGGACTGATACAGATATTCTGTGTGTAGGGTACAGTGGGACTGATACAGATATTCTGTGTGTAGGGTACAGTGGGACTGATACAGATATTCTGTGTGTAGGGTACAGTGGGGCTGATACAGATATTCTGTGTGTAGGATACAGTGGGGCTGATACAGATATTCTGTGTGTAGGATACAGTGGGACTGATACAGATATTCTGTGTGTAGGATACAGTGGGGCTGATACAGATATTCTGTGTGTAGGATACAGTGGGGCTGATACAGATATTCTGTGTGTAGGATACAGTGGGACTGATACAGATATTCTGTGTGTAGGATACAGTGGGGCTGATACAGATATTCTGTGTGTAGGATACAGTGGGGCTGATACAGATATTCTGTGTGTAGGATACAGTGGGGCTGATACAGATATTCTGTGTGTAGGATACAGTGGGGCTGATACAGATATTCTGTGTGTAGGATACAGTGGGGCTGATACAGATATTCTGTGTGTAGGATACAGTTGGGCTGATACAGATATTCTGTGTGTAGGATACAGTGCGACTGATACAGATATTCTGTGTGTAGGATACAGTGGGACTGATACAGATATTCTGTGTGTAGGATACAGTGGGGCTGATACAGATATTCTGTGTGTAGGATACAGTGGGACCTGATACAGATATTCTGTGTGTAGGATACAGTGGGGCTGATACAGATATTCTGTGTGTAGGATACAGTGGGGCTGATACAGATATTCTGTGTGTAGGATACAGTGGGGCTGATACAGATATTCTGTGTGTAGGATACAGTGGGGCTGATACAGATATTCTGTGTGTAGGATACAGTGGGACTGATACAGATATTCTGTGTGTAGGATACAGTGGGGCTGATACAGATATTCTGTGTGTAGGATACAGTGGGGCTGATACAGATATTCTGTGTGTAGGATACAGTGGGGCTGATACAGATATTCTGTGTGTAGGATACAGTGGGGCTGATACAGATATTCTGTGTGTAGGATACAGTGGGGCTGATACAGATATTCTGTGTGTAGGATACAGTGGGGCTGATACAGATATTCTGTGTGTAGGATACAGTGGGGCTGATACAGATATTCTGTGTGTAGGATACAGTGGGGCTGATACAGATATTCTGTGTGTAGGATACAGTGGGGCTGATACGGATATTCTGTGTGTAGGATACAGTGGGGCTGATACAGATATTCTGTGTGTAGGATACAGTGGGACTGATACAGATATTCTGTGTGTAGAACATTAAAGAAATACAATATTTATTTTATTTACAGTGTAAGTAAAATTTATTTTGCTTGACAGACACAATATAAATATATTTGAAATGATTTATTAGGGTAATAGTTCCCCTTTAATGTCACACACATTCAGGCCCTTTACGGCTATGTGGTTTTTTTTTTACCGGCAATGGTTCCCTAGTGATTTCAATAGCAGTGGCTTAGCCCCGGCCCCCGGGCACTGCCCCTTTGCCATATACATCCCTTCAGTTGTTTAAATTAATTTGTTTATTTCCCAGTTGCCCTTCTGTTAATTACAGGCGGATTAGAAAGCGATGATGGGGGGGGGGCACGACACGCACATCACACGGCTGTTTGCTGCCCAATCATCATAATCCTTCTCCGTTCCAATAGTGACATCATTTTCTTTCCTATTATAGAAATTAATTCTGGGGGTTTGAGTCACATGTCAGTCAGAGGCTACAGAAGGGATTTGGGGTCAGGCTGGGGGTGAGGCCCCCGGGTACCCGGGCACGGATGCCTGCCAGCGGCTGATGTGCTCATGTAAATCGCTCCTGACATTCCCTGGCCCTTCCAATTGCTTCATCAGAAGCGTTCCACGGCGGCACAGCTCTGCCATCTGCTAGGAACACAGCAGCACCGGCTGGGAGGGAGCGCGAGCACCGGGCAATCTGATTGGCAGCCTGTGTAAATGAAATATTTAATGACGGCGCTTTGGTGCCCATATGTTTCTGCACTCGTGTTCTGAATGTAAGTGTCACGGTATGAACATGGCATTGGCATCATCTGCCCTGTCATGTAATGTCCCAGATTTCACATTCAGCACATTTTCCTCCTCTTTCAGCTAACCTATTGTTTCTCCTACTCCCATGTAACTGGAGGAGTCCCAAGCCGGACTTGGATTTCTTACTATTGAGTGCTATTCTGATACCTACTGGGAGCTGCTATCTTGCTCCCTTCCCATTGTTCTGCTGATCGGCTGCTGGGGGTGAGGGGGGGGGGTATCACTCCAACTTGCAGCGCAGCAGTAAAGTGTGCCTGAGTCTGAGCTTTCAGCCAGCGCTACACATTAGAACTGCTTTCAGCTAACCTATTGTTTCTCCTACTCCCATGTAACTGGAGGAGTCCCAAGCCGGACTTGGATTTCTTACTATTGAGTGCTATTCTGATACCTACTGGGAGCTGCTATCTTGCTCCCTTCCCATTGTTCTGCTGATCGGCTGCTGGGGGTGAGGGGGGGGGGGTATCACTCCAACTTGCAGCGCAGCAGTAAAGTGTGCCTGAGTCTGAGCTTTCAGCCAGCGCTACACATTAGAACTGCTTTCAGCTAACCTATTGTTTCTCCTACTCCCATGTAACTGGAGGAGTCCCAAGCCGGACTTGGATTTCTTACTATTGAGTGCTATTCTGATACCTACTGGGAGCTGCTATCTTGCTCCCTTCCCATTGTTCTACTGATCGGCTGCTGGGGGTGAGGGGGGGGATATCACTCCAACTCGCAGCGCAGCAGTAAAGTGTGCCTGAGTCTGAGCTTTCAGCCAGCGCTACACATTAGAACTGCTGAGCAGTCCTGGTAGGAAGCACAAGGTCTGGCAGTGGAAAGGTTAATAATTCGTTTTTTGCTTGCCCATGGAAATATTCATTTGGTACATATTTGGTTTTCCTGTGAATACAGCAGTTAAGAGGTTAAAAGTTGCCATTTACTGCATAGTAAGGCAGGATACTGTCAGGAGATTGGCTTCTAACTGTGTGATATTGTGTATAGTAAGGCAAGGTGTGCTTATATCACTTTATATTGGCCCCTATCTGAGTGATATTGTGTATAGTAAGGCAAGGTGTGCCTGTATCACTTTATATTGGCCCCTATCTGAGTGATACTGTGTATACTAAGGCAAGGTGTGCCTGTATTGCTTTATATTGGCCTCTATCTGAGTGATACTGTGTATAGTAAGGCAAGGTGTGCCTGTATCACTTTATATTGACTTCTAACTGTGTGATACTGTGTATAGTAAGGCAAGGTGTGCCTGTATCACTTTATATTGACTTCTAACTGTGTGATATTGTGTATAGTAAGGCAAGGTGTGCCTGTATCACTTTATATTGACTTCTAACTGTGTGATATTGTGTATAGTAAGGCAAGGTGTGCCTGTATTGCTTTATATTGGCCCCTATCTGAGTGATACTGTGTATAGTAAGGCAAGGTGTGCCTGTATCACTTTATATTGGCCCCTATCTGAGTGATACTGTGTATAGTAAGGCAAGGTGTGCCTGTATCACTTTATATTGGCCTCTATCTGAGTGATATTGTGTATAGTAAGGCAAGGTGTGCCTGTATTGCTTTATATTGGCCTCTATCTGAGTCATACTGTGTATAGTAAGGCAAGGTGTGCCTGTATCACTTTATATTGGCCCCTATCTGAGTGATATTGTGTATAGTAAGGCAAGGTGTGCCTGTATCACTTTATATTGGCCCCTATCTGAGTGATACTGTGTATAGTAAGGCAAGGCGTGCCTGTATCACTTTATATTGGCCTCTATCTGAGTGATATTGTGTATAGTAAGGCAAGGTGTGCCTGTATTGCTTTATATTGGCCTCTATCTGAGTCATACTGTGTATAGTAAGGCAAGGTGTGCCTGTATCACTTTATATTGGCCCCTATCTGAGTGATACTGTGTATAGTAAGGCAAGGTGTGCCTGTATCACTTTATATTGGCCTCTATCTGAGTGATATTGTGTATAGTAAGGCAAGGTGTGCCTGTATTGCTTTATATTGGCCTCTATCTGAGTGATATTGTGTATAGTAAGGCAAGGTGTGCCTGTATCACTTTATATTGGCCCCTATCTGAGTGATACTGTGTATAGTAAGGCAAGGTGTGCCTGTATCACTTTATATTGGCCCCTATCTGAGTCATACTGTGTATAGTAAGGCAAGGTATGCCTGTATCACTTTATATTGGCCCCTATCTGAGTCATACTGTGTATAGTAAGGCAAGGTGTGCCTGTATTGCTTTATATTGGCCTCTATCTGAGTGATACTGTGTATAGTAAGGCAAGGTATGCCTGTATTACTGTAGGGGGTGGGGGCAGGGGTGGCAGGGCAGATAGAGGACAGGAGGGACCCAGAGGTGGCGGAGCTGCCATGGGATTGGGTGCAGTGCCTGATGTGCCCGGTATAATGATCAGCATTGCAGGGAGAGGATTGGCTGTTGGAGTGAGAGGGGAAAGGTTTCGGTGAGGACACGGCGCTTCCCTCCCGCACCGCAGGGCTATATTTAGCTGCCTTTGTCCCCCTCCCGCTGTTTAAAGATTCATGGCAGCTGCTAATAGGGATATTTATATCTGCTCTGTCAGCTGGCGAGGGGGGGGGGAGAGAAATCAGATTCTCCACTTGCAACCAGCTGCCATGGTTACCATTAACCCTTTCAGCCAAACAGTCTTCCATGTCTGTGCCGGGGGTTTCATCTCTCCAGTTGAATTGTTATGGGGAAAGGAACAGGGGAGGCAGCACCTACATCGCTAGGGCCCCCAGCAGCACTGAATATGGCACCTTCCAGCCAGCCAATCCTGGGGCACAGATTAGTAATTTACCCACAATCTACTTCCTGGTAAATTTGTAATCCCTCATAGTTCTGTCCTATACTGCCCCTTTATACCCCTGATCCACCCCCGTGTCACCTTCCCACTCCTCACACTGATCCTCTTCTCTCATATCCTGGCTGGCATAGGGATTCCCCTGTACTTAGCACAATTCAGCAGGAACAGCCCCCTAAAGTTTGCTCATAGCCTGTACAGAGAGATACCATAAAACTATGGCACATAGGGATTCCCCTGTACTAAGCACAATTCAGCAGGAACAGCCCACTATGTTTGCTCATAGCCTGTACAGAGAGATACCATAAAACTATGGCATATAGGGATTCCCCTGTACTAAGCACAATTCAGCAGGAACAGCCCCCTAAGTTTGCTCATAGCCTGTACAGAGAGATACCATAAAACTATGGCACATAGGGATTCCCCTGTACTAAGCACAATTCAGCAGGAACAGCCCCCTAAGTTTGCTCATAGCCTGTACAGAGAGATCCCATAAGACTATGGCACATAGGGATTCCCCTGTACTAAGCACAATTCAGCAGGAACAGCCCCCTAAGTTTGCTCATAGCCTGTACAGAGAGATCCCATAAAACTATGGCAGATAGGGATTTCCCTGTACTAAGCACAATTCAGCAGGAACAGCCCCCTAAGTTTGCTCATAGCCTGTACAGAGAGATACCATAAAACTATGGCACATAGGGATTCCCCTGTACTAAGCACAATTCAGCAGGAACAGCCCCCTAAGTTTGCTCATAGCCTGTACAGAGAGATACCATAAAACTATGGCACATAGGGATTCCCCTGTACTAAGCACAATTCAGCAGGAACAGCCCCCTAAGTTTGCTCATAGCCTGTACAGAGAGATACCATAAAACTATGGCAGCATAGGGATTCCCCTGTACTAAGCACAATTCAGCAGGAACAGCCCCCTAAGTTTGCTCATAGCCTGTACAGAGAGATACCATAAAACTATGGCAGATAGGGATTCCCCTGTACTAAGCACAATTCAGCAGGAACAGCCCCCTAAAGTTTGCTCATAGCCTGTACAGAGAGATACCATAAAACTATGGCACATAGGGATTCCCCTGTACTAAGCACAATTCAGCAGGAACAGCCCACTATGTTTGCTCATAGCCTGTACAGAGAGATACCATAAAACTATGGCATATAGGGATTCCCCTGTACTAAGCACAATTCAGCAGGAACAGCCCCCTAAGTTTGCTCATAGCCTGTACAGAGAGATACCATAAAACTATGGCACATAGGGATTCCCCTGTACTAAGCACAATTCAGCAGGAACAGCCCCCTAAGTTTGCTCATAGCCTGTACAGAGAGATCCCATAAGACTATGGCACATAGGGATTCCCCTGTACTAAGCACAATTCAGCAGGAACAGCCCCCTAAGTTTGCTCATAGCCTGTACAGAGAGATCCCATAAAACTATGGCAGATAGGGATTTCCCTGTACTAAGCACAATTCAGCAGGAACAGCCCCCTAAGTTTGCTCATAGCCTGTACAGAGAGATACCATAAAACTATGGCACATAGGGATTCCCCTGTACTAAGCACAATTCAGCAGGAACAGCCCCCTAAGTTTGCTCATAGCCTGTACAGAGAGATACCATAAAACTATGGCACATAGGGATTCCCCTGTACTAAGCACAATTCAGCAGGAACAGCCCCCTAAGTTTGCTCATAGCCTGTACAGAGAGATCCCATAAGACTATGGCACATAGGGATTCCCCTGTACTAAGCACAATTCAGCAGGAACAGCCCCCTAAGTTTGCTCATAGCCTGTACAGAGAGATCCCATAAAACTATGGCAGATAGGGATTTCCCTGTACTAAGCACAATTCAGCAGGAACAGCCCCCTAAGTTTGCTCATAGCCTGTACAGAGAGATACCATAAAACTATGGCAGCATAGGGATTCCCCTGTACTAAGCACAATTCAGCAGGAACAGCCCCCTAAGTTTGCTCATAGCCTGTACAGAGAGATACCATAAAACTATGGCAGATAGGGATTCCCCTGTACTAAGCACAATTCAGCAGGAACAGCCCCCTAAGTTTGCTCATAGCCTGTACAGAGAGATACCATAAAACTATGGCAGATAGGGATTCCCCTGTAGTAAGCACAATTCAGCAGGAACAGCCCCCTAAGTTTGCTCATAGCCTGTACAGAGAGATCCCATAAAACTATGGCAGATAGGGATTTCCCTGTACTAAGCACAATGCAGCAGGAACAGCCCCCTAAGTTTGCTCATAGCCTGGACAGAGAGATCCCATAAAACTATGGCAGATAGGGATTCCCCTGTAGTAAGCACAATTCAGCAGGAACAGCCCCCTAAGTTTGCTCATAGCCTGTACAGAGAGATCCCATAAAACTATGGCAGATATGGATTCCCCTGTAGTAAGCACAACTCAGCAGGAACAGCCCCCTAAGTTTGCTCATAGCCTTGACAGAGAGATCCCATAAAACTATGGCAGATAGGGATTCCCCTGTAGTAAGCACAATTCAGCAGGAACAGCCCCCTAAGTTTGCTCATAGCCTGTACAGAGAGATCCCATAAATCTATGGCAGATAGGGATTTCCCTGTACTAAGCACAATTCAGCAGGAACAGCCCCCTAAGTTTGCTCATAGCCTGTACAGAGAGATCCCATAAAACTATGGCAGATAGGGATTTCCCTGTACTAAGCACAATTCAGCAGGAACAGCCCCCTAAGTTTGCTCATAGCCTGTACAGAGAGATCCCATAAAACTATGGCAGATAGGGATTTCCCTGTACTAAGCACAATTCAGCAGGAACAGCCCCCTAAGTTTGCTCATAGCCTGTACAGAGAGATCCATAAAACTATGGCACATAGGGATTCCCCTGTACTAAGCACAATTCAGCAGGAACAGCCCCCTAAGTTTGCTCATAGCCTGTACAGAGAGACCCCATAAAACTATGGCACATAGGGATTCCCCTGTACTAAGCACAATTCAGCAGGAACAGCCCCCTAAGTTTGCTCATAGCCTGTACAGAGAGATACCATAAAACTATGGCACATAGGGATTCCCCTGTACTAAGCACAATTCAGCAGGAACAGCCCCCTAAGTTTGCTCATAGCCTTTACAGAGAGATACCATAAAACTATGGCACATAGGGATTCCCCTGTACTAAGCACAATTCAGCAGGAACAGCCCCCTAAGTTTGCTCATAGCCTGTACAGAGAGATACCATAAAACTATGGCACATAGGGATTCCCCTGTACTAAGCACAATTCAGCAGGAACAGCCCCCTAAGTTTGATCATAGCCTGTACAGAGAGATACCATAAAACTATGGCAGATAGGGATTCCCCTGTACTAAGCACAATTCAGCAGGAACAGCCCCCTAAGTTTGCTCATAGCCTGTACAGAGAGATACCATAAAACTATGGCAGATAGGGATTCCCCTGTACTAAGCACAATTCAGCAGGAACAGCCCCCTAAGTTTGCTCATAGCCTGTACAGAGAGATACCATAAAACTATGGCAGATAGGGATTCCCCTGTAGTAAGCACAATTCAGCAGGAACAGCCCCCTAAGTTTGCTCATAGCCTGTACAGAGAGATCCCATAAAACTATGGCAGATAGGGATTTCCCTGTACTAAGCACAATGCAGCAGGAACAGCCCCCTAAGTTTGCTCATAGCCTGGACAGAGAGATCCCATAAAACTATGGCAGATAGGGATTCCCCTGTAGTAAGCACAATTCAGCAGGAACAGCCCCCTAAGTTTGCTCATAGCCTGTACAGAGAGATCCCATAAAACTATGGCAGATATGGATTCCCCTGTAGTAAGCACAACTCAGCAGGAACAGCCCCCTAAGTTTGCTCATAGCCTTGACAGAGAGATCCCATAAAACTATGGCAGATAGGGATTCCCCTGTAGTAAGCACAATTCAGCAGGAACAGCCCCCTAAGTTTGCTCATAGCCTGTACAGAGAGATCCCATAAAACTATGGCAGATAGGGATTTCCCTGTACTAAGCACAATTCAGCAGGAACAGCCCCCTAAGTTTGCTCATAGCCTGTACAGAGAGATCCCATAAAACTATGGCAGATAGGGATTTCCCTGTACTAAGCACAATTCAGCAGGAACAGCCCCCTAAGTTTGCTCATAGCCTGTACAGAGAGATCCCATAAAACTATGGCAGATAGGGATTTCCCTGTACTAAGCACAATTCAGCAGGAACAGCCCCCTAAGTTTGATCATAGCCTGTACAGAGAGATCCCATAAAACTATGGCAGATAGGGATTTCCCTGTACTAAGCACAATTCAGCAGGAACAGCCCCCTAAGTTTGCTCATAGCCTGTACAGAGAGATCCCATAAAACTATGGCAGATAGGGATTTCCCTGTACTAAGCACAATTCAGCAGGAACAGCCCCCTAAGTTTGCTCATAGCCTGTACAGAGAGATCCCATAAAACTATGGCACATAGGGATTCCCCTGTACTAAGCACAATTCAGCAGGAACAGCCCCCTAAGTTTGCTCATAGCCTGTACAGAGAGATCCCATAAAACTATGGCAGATAGGGATTTCCCTGTACTAAGCACAATTCAGCAGGAACAGCCCCCTAAGTTTGCTCATAGCCTGTACAGAGAGATCCCATAAAACTATGGCACATAGGGATTCCCCTGTACTAAGCACAATTCAGCAGGAACAGCCCCCTAAGTTTGCTCATAGCCTGTACAGAGAGACCCCATAAAACTATGGCACATAGGGATTCCCCTGTACTAAGCACAATTCAGCAGGAACAGCCCCCTAAGTTTGCTCATAGCCTGTACAGAGAGATACCATAAAACTATGGCACATAGGGATTCCCCTGTACTAAGCACAATTCAGCAGGAACAGCCCCCTAAGTTTGCTCATAGCCTTTACAGAGAGATACCATAAAACTATGGCACATAGGGATTCCCCTGTACTAAGCACAATTCAGCAGGAACAGCCCCCTAAGTTTGCTCATAGCCTGTACAGAGAGATACCATAAAACTATGGCACATAGGGATTCCCCTGTACTAAGCACAATTCAGCAGGAACAGCCCCCTAAGTTTGCTCATAGCCTGTACAGAGAGATACCATAAAACTATGGCAGATAGGGATTCCCCTGTACTAAGCACAATTCAGCAGGAACAGCCCCCTAAGTTTGCTCATAGCCTGTACAGAGAGATACCATAAAACTATGGCACATAGGGATTCCCCTGTACTAAGACCAAAGGAAAATCTGAAGTTTCTAAGAAGCAGTTTTACAAAAGAAGAAATGAATAAATCTGCAAGAGACGCAGGAAAGGATGGGAAACAGATTATTTACCCAAGAGTTTTCTGCAAATAATACCATCATTTTTCAGATAAGCTAATGATACATGAGGCTGTAATTGGTTGCGCTTCATTTAATCCTTAGGAGGAATTAATCACTAAAACATTTAATTCCGCTCTTGTTTAACATTTCCCAAATACTAGATATCTAATTATTCCCAGAGATGGTGTTTGCCTGTGTATAGTAAGCCAAGGCGCACAGACTGACTGCAAATATAGATTTCAGTAATAATAAGACAGAAAACAATCTGCTCAACTTGTCTTTGAAGCTTGCAGTCTAGTCAAATAATAATAATAATATTATTAATAGTCACAGTTTGTTCCTTTTGGCTGCTCCATAACTGGGCCATCTAGACTAACAGGTTCACAGCAGGATAGGAGCCACACTGTGGTTACTAAGGATGCACAGAATCAAGGATTTGGTTCAGGATTCGGCCAAGATTTGACCTGTTTCAGCAGGATTTGGATCTGGCCAAATCCATGTGCCGGGCTGAACTGAATCTGAATCCTTCAAATCACGTGACTTTTTGTTACATAAACATCATATTTTTTTCACTCCACACAAAGCATGTCACTCTCTTTATCCCCTTCTGTGTCATCATTTGTATATGCAAGTTAGGATTCGCTTTGGTATTCTGCCAAATCTTTCATAAGGGGTTCACGGTTTGGCTGGATCCCACACTAGTGGATTCGGTACATCCCTAATGTTTACTAAATATAATATGTGCTTTGTTGTTTATCTGCTACCCTCCCCCCCCATCATGAGACCCCCTGTAATGTAAAGTAGGACAAGATGGTGACTGTAGGACAAGATGAAGACACAAAAGCAAGATGGAGAAGATAAAGCAAGATGGAGAAGGCAAGGCAAGATCGAGGCAGTAGGACAAGATACAGACATAAAAGAAAGATGGAGGCAGTAGGACAAGTTGAAGACATAACAGAAAGATGGAGGCAGTAGGACAAGTTGAAGACATAAAAGAAAGATGGAGGCAGTAGGATAAGTTGAAGACATAAAAGAAAGATGGAGGCAGTAGGACAAGTTGAAGACATAAAAGAAAGATGGAGGCAGTAGGACAATTTGAAGACAGAATAGAAAGATGGAGGCAGTAGGACAAGATGAAGACATAAAAGAAAGATGGCGGCAGTAGGGCAAGATGGAGACAGTAGGACAAGATGAAGACATAAAAGAAAGATGGAGGCAGTAGGGCAAGATGAAGAAATAAAAGAAAGATGGAGGCAGTAGGACAAGATGGAGGCTTTAAAGCAAGATAGAGACAGCAGAGAATGAAAACTGCATGAACACAACTCCCAGCACCCCCTGAGAGCAAGAGGGTTTTGTAATGTAATAATAGTTGAATGGTCAGAGGTCGGGCAGTCTTTTCTTTTATAAATAATGGACCCCCAGTCTGTTTGGCACATGTCCCATGACCCCAAGATGCCGCCTGTTTGTAACAGACTGTTACACTGCCACCAACCAAGTGTACTTAATGCCATAAATTATACATGGAATCAGCCTCCCCCTGCCAGCGGCCAGTTAATATTTTATGCACCTGAATAACTGGTGGGCTCTAATGTTCTACTCATTGGCCCTGATATCTGGTCTGTCATGTGTGATGTACCGCCTCGCTATGTAATCATGGCTGAGTGCCCCTCCTCCCACAATCCCCTGCATTATGTCATTACTCTCTGTCCGTGCAAAGCACATTTCGGAACCAAACCCGACGGCTACACTCTTTAGAGCAGTGTTACCCGATTGAGTTGCCTTTGGTTCTGTTGCATTATGGGATATTCCATAGGAAAAGGTTGGTCAGTGTTATATTGAAGTGCCAGGGGCCCACTGTAAGGAACTATTGGGACTTGAACCCTACTGAGGAACCTCAGCAACAGGAGTTCCCGTTATTCTGTTACTATATCTTACAGTGCCGTGTAGCCTTATTCTCCCGTCTTTTGCCAGGTGTTGGCAATTACTCATTTTGTTCCCTTTAATAGGTCCCTCCCCTGTTTGGCCCTTGTTGGATCATTTTGCTAATTTTGCTAATTTTGTTAGTCTGTATCCTGAGTTGTCCCAGACCTTGTTATGCCAAGTGCTGTTCCTGAGTTCCTGGTAATCCGTGTTCCGGTACCTTGAGTTTCTAGTAAAGTTCTGTGCTGAAGATCCCTTGCTCCTGTCTCCTGGTACCTTGCTTGGTACCTAGCCATGGGGCTTCAACCTAATGGGGTCAACCCACACTGCCTGGACTTCCCTGACTTCCTCCAACCCACTCTTTCCTCCTCTCTCCAATCATCTGCTTTCTTCTCATGTTATTGTCTCATCTGTTCTGGTCCCTCCATTTGTGTTACTTTTCCCATATTCCTTTATTCTGTTTTCTCCCTTTCTGTTCTCCTCTTCTGCATCTTTTTTGTATAACAGAGGTTTCCAGATGTTTTTAGTTTGAGCCTCCATCGGAGGCCCAGAGTTTGGTCAGACCCCCTTAGCTCATTACGGTGTTACAGATATAGGGTGGTATTTAGGGGTTGGCTGATGACTTATGGAGGCGTGTTTATAAAAAGGTGGCCATACGTTGGCTGATTCTCTTTGGTATTTGACAGGTCGGCCCATGGGCCCGAGCATACTGTATAACTGGCCATTGGCAATATTGTTCCTTTCATTTGGAGCAGAAATGATCATCTTCACTCCTTCTCTGCCAGTGCACCATTCTCTGGATAACATGTGGAATCAACTTTTCAAACACATCTGATCAATGGATGACCAATATCTATAGTTCAGATATATAATTGGGGTTGCCCACCCAACATACACCTACTGGGAATCAGCAGAAAAGAAGATGGGGGGCACCTTTGGGGGCACAGACCTCTGTTAATGGGCTGGGGAGCCCTGGGCTGGTACAGAAGCCCACAACACAATGTGCTTGTTGCTTTAGTTAAGCTTTAGTCGCCCTCCCTCCTTCCCCAAACTCCATTTTTAACATGATATTTCCTTACAAGACACTGCCCTAAATAACAATCATAATTACAAGTGAGTCGCCGGCATCAGCAGTAAAAGGCAATTTCCCTCCTGCCTGAGCCTGACGGATGCGCGCCGAGGTAGCGATTTCTCCTGTCTGCCCGAATCAGCGTTACATTATAGGGATCAAAGCAACAGGGAGCGAAAGCGCATTGGGTTAAAGGCACAAGGGCCCCTTTTAGCTGTTACACCTGGGAATAAATGGTTGGAATTCTTGCTGCCTCTGCATCAGGGTTCTGACCCGGTCCAGACCCAAAGTGCTGCCATAATGAGAATGTATTAATCTGCTGCCTGTTGGGTACCCACACAGCACGGTGGGCATTGGGGGGGCAGCAGGGAGCAGAGAGCCATTCTATAGCATAACTATCCCAGTGCAATTCATTTTGTATCATAATTCCTTACAAAAGCCCACAGTTGCCTGACAGTCCCATTCACATGGAGGGCAATAAGGGTGACACTTTAGTGCCAAGTGACTGGACAATTTTCCAGTCGAAGAAATGGCCGGTTTGCCCACAGGCCAATGAGGAGTGCCATGTCGGGCTCGGTGGGCTCCATGCTGCAAAATGACCTGCGTTCCTCTGAATTCAGATCAATACCTGCCCTGGAGATGCTCAATGGCTGATTTTAGTTACTGGATCTCATTAGCGTTTCCATTTCCCATCTTTCTAAAGGCCAGTGCTGTCCAATAGGAACCTCCCAGAGAGAAATATGGCCAAATGTTACCATTTATAAAATGGTGTCTGATATAAATATTTCCTGTTGAGCCAGACGCCCAGAAAAATAATTTCTTTACCTGAACCCCCTCCTCCCCCCGATCAGCTTTATCTTAATAGAGATTGCGTTTATCTTTTTATCTTTCTCCAAATGACTCGGAAACCCGCCGGAGGTTTCATTTCCAAGAGCGAGGGATCAAACGGACTGTCGGGGGGCATGTTTTATTGATCCCTGATAAAGGTTAGCGCTGGGAAAGTGCCCGCTATTTATCATGCTTGTATTTTAATATTTCATATAATGGCCCAGTCCTTGGCTTTATTTAGTGACGCACACACAGTCCTCTCTTCCAGGCTTGTGTCCCAGCTGCTCCTTGGGATACTTTGCTCCAGAACAGACAAATTCAACCCCAAATTGCTAGCTACAAGTTGAGGGGGGATAATTGGAACCCCAAAACAGTTTAACTGCTTATCTTCTCAGTGTCTTCTGGATTTGCAGCAGCAGAGCCCTATCCGAAACCCTATTCCCTTCTTTTAATAGGTTGCAACCTAGTGACCAATAGCAAGAGCCTTCCTTTATATGGGAACGGTGGTGGTGCTGGGGGGATAACAGATATATAGTATACTCATAGATATATACAAATTATATTAAATAATATATATGTATACAGGGTTGTCATCCCATCAGGAATCATGGGGTCCTGACGGGACTCCTTAGTGTGTATATATTCACAGAGAGAGAGAGAGAGAGAGTCTTCATATTGCAGATAGTAAGATAGATATATTCAGTTGCCACCAATGCAAGCATGGGTGGGCACATCCCAAAAATAGCAGGTCATGCTCTAAAGTCTTCTGTATAATATGCAGTAATGCCCCAGTCTGCCCAGTTATACCCCAGTGGCCTGCCTGGCTATTCCTATCAGCCTATTCTCTCTGCCCCTTTTACATTACTCTGGTATATCCTCTCTAATATTGGCAAACTAAACTGGGCCTGTCCCTTTCTAGGGTGTTGATTTTGGTTAAGGGGGACAAGATTTCCTATACCGACTCTTTATTAAAGGGAAACTACACCCCCAGAATGAATACATAACCAACAGACAGTTTATATTATGTTAAGTGGCCTATTAAAGACTCTCCCCAAACTGGAATATATATATCAGTAAATATTGCCCTTTTACATCCTTTCCCTTGAGCCGCCATTTAGTGATGGGCTGTGTGCTCCCTCAGAGATCAGCTGACAGGAAGTGATGCAGCTCTAACTGCAACAGGAAGTAGTGTGGGAGCAAAAGGCAGAACTCTGGCCATTCATTGGCTGATAGGGCCTAGCATGTATGTGTGCCTTGGCTTGTTTGTGTGCACTGTGACTCCTATGATCCCAGGGGGCGGCCCTTAGTACCTAAAATGGCAGTTTCCTATTTAGGATTACCCAATGGCACATACTGCTAAACAAGTATATTTATATGAAAATGGTTTATTTAGATGAAGCAGGGTTTTACATATGAGCTGTTTATACAATATATTTGTATAGAGACCTACATTGTTTGGGGGTATAGTTTCCCTTTAAACCATAGAGGAATGCACATCCTTCTGGCAGAATAATCTGCTAAAATACAAAGTTGCAGGGGGGGGGGGGGGCAATAGAAACAATGTAGGTATAAGAGTTATGGAAGGGTTAATGATCTGACCAGTGGGGGCTACACATGTCCCACTGATTTCATTAAGATCCAAGAGCTCATTACAAAACCATTTGATTGGATTTGGTTAGTGTAAGATCAAGAGCACATTTAGCTCTGAAAATAGCCCTTACATGTCTCCCATTAGCGGCCGCCTGTTCCTTCTCCTCTGTAAGTGGCAGCCATTAATATTCCGACTGTTCCCGTATAATGAGCAACCTCCCTTTTATATTGCAACAAAGAAACAAGTCGCAACGAGATCAATGCCTCGTTATTAAGGACGGCCACCTGTTAAATTGTGTGTTAATTGCCTCCCGTTAAAATGCCAGGCAGCATATTGCGTACATGTTCCTCTTATTCAATTACTCGCGAGCAATTTCTCCATTTCATTAAGGCGTTTTCATTTAGCGTCTTCATGGGAGATGGAACCATGATGTTAATTATATGTGTATCCATGGAGAGAAATTGCATTTATGTTTATGACGTCCTTTTTAATTATTCATTGAGTGATACAGCTGCACCAAACTCCCCAAATGATATGTGAAGAGAGGCCGCGGGAAGGCTGTGGGGCAGCACACACCTGGACGGGGCGCAAGTAGGGTCAGATATGTGGGTGGCAGAATAGTGTTACCAGCTGTCATGGGTTTGCTCTATGCCTGCTTTCCTTTCTAAATAATTCAGGACTAAGGGCCATTAAGCTCCTCTCCCATTTGCATTTGTCTAATAGAAATACTTTACAAATCAACCATTTAGGTTAGGGTGAGAAGAGCAACAAGGTACCCAAAAGCCCTTCCTTCTACCTGAGATGCAATATAAAGCCTTCTGAGACTATAAGGTGTTTGTATTCTTTCATTCCCCATTATACACACATAGCACTACCTTTAGACCAGTAATGGGAGGCCTGAAGCATGATTTAAATAAATATGGGTGGAGACATGCAAATTATTATGTTCTATCACTAGAGCCATACAGGCCGATAATACAGAGCCATAAATCCACATTTGCAGACAGCAAGATACCTTGGGCAAGATGTTGGAACATGGCTTCTGAGGAGGTTGGAATTTTAGGGTAACCATTAAAGTTAGGGTGAGAAGGGCCACAAGGAGCTGAAAAGCCCTTCCTTCTACCTGAGATGCAATATAAAGCCTTCTGAGACTATAAGGTGTTTGTATTCATCATTCCCCATTATACACACATTGCACTGTATTTAGACCAGTAATGGGAGGCCTAAAGCATGATTTAAATAAATATGGGTGGAGACATGCAAATTCTCATGTTATATCCCTAGAGCCATACAGGCTGATAATACAGAGCCATAAATCCACATTTGCAGACAGCAAGATACCTTGGGCAAGATGTTGGAACATGGCTTCTGAGGGGGTTGGAATTTTAGGGTAACCATTAAAGTTAGGGTGAGAAGGGCCACAAGGAGCTGAAAAGCCCTTCCTTCTACCTGAGATGCAATATAAAGCCTTCTGAGACGATAAGGTGTTTGTATTCTTTCATTCCCCATTCTACACACATTGCACTGTATTTAGACCAGTAATGGGAGGCCTAAAGCATGATTTAAAGACATTTGGGTGGAGACATGCAAATTATTATGTTATATCCCTAGAGCCATACAGGCTGATAATACAGAGCCATAAATCCAAATTGGCAGACAGCAAGAGATCTTGTGCGACATGTTTAAACATGGCTCCTGAAGGGGTTGGACTTTTAGAGTAACCATTAAAGTTAGGGTGAGAAGGGCCAAATGGAGCCCCAAAGCCCCATACTAACAGAAGGATTAATAGAACTATAAACAGGTGAATGTTTGTTTTTCATAGCTTCTGTAACGGTGTAACAAGATTAGCTTGCAGATTCAGCATTGCACTTGCTCTCCATTGTTCTCTTCTTTTAATGCCAGAGCCTTTCTACTATAAAGAAGAGCAGTTCCAAAAATTAAAATTAATATAAGCTCCATCTCCCTGAAAATTCTGAAATATTCAAGTTACTCTTCACTATAATAATCAGCAATTTCTCTCTTCATGCAGGAGGTGGAGTCAGGTTTTGATTGACAGGTCTAATACATCCTTTGAAAGGGTTTTCCTAGAGGATATATTAAAGCTAAAGGCTCTGATGAGGATCCCGTTTCTCTACATGCAGGATTTGTGCTGGAGTCAGACATGTTGTTAGATTTGTTTGTGCTGGAGTCGGTTATTTGAGCTGCCGCTAATATACCTGCTAGGAAAGGGAGCCCCCCTCAAAAGATGTATTAGACTCACCTGTCAATCAAAATTTGACCCCCACTTTTGCATGAAGAGACAATGAAGAGAATTATTCAGAGAATAATGAAGAGTAACTTGATTATTTCAGAAACAGGCCAGCATTTCTTACTGATTATATTTAGAAAGACTCATTTTCCTTAAGATAAAGCTTATATTACATTTCAATTTTAGTGATAGTTCCCCTTTAAGCTGTTTAGCTGTTCCCATTTCATGACTCCTTTTAAGAGTTACCACTTGGTGGGGTAAAAATAATGGCATATATTTTGGCATTTGGGTGGTGTAACCCTGCCCCCCACACACACGGATTATATCGGGGATTGTGAAGCACATCATTAAATAGCACTTAAGCAGAAAGGCCCAGTGGTAAATAATGTTACACAACTTAATATATAGGCCCCTATTCGCTTTGTGCCAGATTAACTCACAGTGCAGGGATGCCCCTATTGCCAGTTACTGTGCACTCGCTCTCTATGAGGGTTCTTACTGTTTCATAAATCCTCAGTAAATGGGTTTGCATTGTATTGATTGGTGTTACAATGAATGGCTGATGCTCCTCAATTGCAGGCTCAAAGCTCATATTGAATTATTTAATAGCTGGAATATTTTCTAATAACTTGGATTTAATGTCTCATTCTGCTTCTCGTTGCCTCTCTTCAACTCAATATTCTATCATAGGCAAGTACTGGATATACTCAGCGGGTATTGCAGATCCAGCCTAGATATACAAGGCCAAGCGCTGTGGGTAAGAAACACAGTGGGTCAAACAGTATGTGCAAAGGACGCGCCATATCCAGCATAGATACCCTGGGCACATGTCAGATTCCATGGCAGATGGAGCATAGATGCTTGGGCACAAATTGAAATATATAGGTAAATCTGTTCAGATTCCGTGGCATATCCACTCTAGATGTTTGGGCACAAATGTAGTATATGGGTAAATTAGTTTGATTCTAGTACCCAACCCAGAATAGATAACTTGGGCACAAATTGAAGTATATGGGTAAATCGGTTCAGATGCCATACCAGATCCAGACTAGATAACTTGGGCACAAATATAGCATATGGGTAAATCGGTTACGATGCCATGCCAGACCCAGACTAGATAACTTGGGCACAAATATAGCATATGGGTAAATCAGTTACGATGCCAGACCCAGACTAGATAACTTGGGCACAAATATAGCATATGGGTAAATCAGTTACGATGCCATGCCAGACCCAGACTAGATAACTTGGGCACAAATATAGCATATGGGTAAATCGGTTACAATGCCATGGCAGACCCAGACTAGATAACTTGGGCACAAATTGAAGTATATTGGTAAATCAGTTCAGATGCCGTGCCAGACCCAGAATAGATAACTTGGGCACAAATTGAAGTATATTGGTAAATCAGTTGAGATGCCATGCCAGACCCAGACTGGATAACTTGGGCACAAATGTATTATATGGGGAAATCAGTTCAGATGAGATGCCATCTCCAGGCACATATATAGTACATGGGTAAATCAGTTCACACACAGAGGCCAGACCAGATCCAGCATAGATACAATGGGCACGTATGTAATTTAATAGGGGGCCATGCCAGATCCAGCCTGTATACCCTGGGCACTTGGGTAGTATATGGGTTACTTTTAGCTGTTTTACTGCCACCCATGTCCCCTTGTAGCATCTGGTAGCTACCGGCACTGGCTGTTTGGTTTGACTTGGCCAATGGCACTTCTTGCTTTCCTTAGATTCTGGTTCTTGGTCATTTACAATAAATTGGCAGCTGAAATGGAAATAGGCTTTTGTGGACGGTGCCTTTAAATAGACTGAGGGGTAATTATCTGCGCCACCATCGTTACCTGTGTTCTACATAATGAACTGCGGCTTCTCTGTAGGGGGGTCCCTCAAGGTCATGCTGAAGGAGATGTTACATATAGGAGGAAATTAGTTCTCACTGACTTACTGCTGAACTAGCAGCGAGAGGGGCTCAAGTGACCGTGACAGCAAATCAAGTCACGGTCCAGCGATGGAAATAGCTGCGCTAACTGTGTGGAATTAATGCGATCCTACCAATTTCTGATATAATGTCCAACCGCCAGTCAATCGACAAATTCCTTCTGACATTATAGAATGCAAAGCTGTGCATATTTATTTGCACATTATTATTAGTATTATTATTAGCCCCTCTAGCCGGGACTGGAACCTCATGTAAAGCCATGTCTGTCTCATTATAAACACGGAACTCACGGAGCTGCTGAGCAGCCTCCCAGATACAGCCGCCATATTGAATTTGCTCTTTATCTACAGCACTTACCGTCTCAGTCTTTTGGGCCCATATTCAATAAAGGTCAGTATTTCTGCTGCTTCTTATAACCCCTCGAACTTTATCAGAGTATCAAATGATACTGGATCTTTTGAATAGGAACTTTACTGATGAAGAACTCAAATCTGCTGTTTAAAGGAAAACTAAACCCCCAGAATGAATACGTAACCAACAGGCAGTTTATATTAAGTGACCTATTAAAGAATCTCCCCAAACTGGAATATATATATCAGTAAATATTGTCCTTTTACATCCTTTCCCTTGAGCCGCCATTTAGTGATGGGCTGTGTGATCCCTCAGAGATCAGCTGACAGGAAGTGATGCAGCTCTAACTGTAACAGGAAGTAGTGTGGGAGCAAAAGGCAGAACTCTGCCCATTCATTGGCTGATGGGGCCTAGCATGTATGTGTGCCTTGGCTTGTTTGTGTGCACTGTGACTCCTATGATCCCAGGGGGCGGCCCTTAGTACTTAAAATGGCAGTTTCCTATTTAGGATTACCCAATGGCACATGTCTTATGGACGTTGACTTATTTGGGACTATTGCACACTTGAATAAGTTCATTACCCCAGTGTTTATATATATATATATATATATATATATATATTTATATATATATATTTATATATATAATTTGTGTAAGACACTTGGGGGCGCCCTCCCCTCTACATTACTGTGCTACCGTTTCTGGGCTGTAGAATATAATAGATTTAGACCTTTGCACGCCTCTCGTGAATACACAAACATGCCCAGACGACCCCTAGAATAATAGGGATGAATTAGTCATGTTATTTGAGGAGACTCAATAGAGAAGGTCACCAGGGGTTTAGGCATCGATGATCTTTAAACCCTGCCAGTGACAATACAAATAGAGATCAAGGGAAAGTGTCACAGTGTCGGGGGAGTCTAAATATAAACACTCGGATGGTTGGTGAATGATAAATGGGCCTGGGACTGGTTGTGTTTGTTCCACTGTGACCCTCTAATAGAGAATCATTTGTCCCGGATCATGGAAGGATCAAGTCTGGTGTCTTCTCTGGGATGGGACAGAGCTCTGAATGGGATACAGGGCTTAATGCATAACTACAGCTCCCAGCATGCACAGCTCATACCTGAAGACTGTTGGGGTCCTATTAAATAAGAGTCTAATGGAAATATATGAATATTTGTAATAAGTGTTTCCTCCTATCAGCAGGCTTCTGTAGATGTCTATCCTTGGCTGGTTATTATAATTGCACCGAGGGTTTCCCCAATGGAAATATAAATCTTATATTTACTGATACTATTAATTCTTGTTGCCATGTTTTCCCTTCCGTTTGTAAAATATCATCTAATGTCGGCTGCACATTCCATGGGACAGTTTGGGCAATTTAAAGGGATTGTTCACCTTCACTGTGGAATTCTTATTAAATCACCAACAATGCTCTCAGCGTGTCAGAAAATCCATTTCCATAAAAAAGGCCACTGTAAAAGCGACACTTTATACCTGTTAAATCCGTCCTTCTGTCTCTCTGATCAGTTTTCTGAAGGGATGGGAGGGGCCTATTCTGAACCTGACACCCTGACAACTTCCTGCATGCTGACATCATCACTGCCGGCCTTTGCCCTTATTTATTCCCTATTGGACCAACTCATTGGTTGCTTGGACACTAAACAGTTGCATAAATTGAAAGGTCATTGGTTAATTTCTTCCTTGCAATGGCATAGGCAAACAGGCTCAGCCTGTCACTAATCTAACATACTGTTATTATTATTATTATTAACATTTATTTATAAAGCGCCAACATATTCCGCAGCGCTGTACAATAAGTGGGTTTCATACATTGGACATACAGAGTAACATATAAAGCACTCAGTAACCGATACAGGAGGGGAAGAGAGCCCTGCCCAAAAGAGCTTACACTCTACAAGGAGTAACATATAAAGCAATCAGTAACTGATACAGGAGGGGAAGAGAGCCCTGCCCAAAAGAGCTTACAATCTACAAGGAGTAACATATAAAGCAATCAGTAACCGATACAGGAGGTGAAGAGGGCCCTGCCCAAAAGAGCTTACACTCTACAAGGAGTAACATATAAAGCAATCAATAACCGATACAGGAGGGGAAGGGAGCCCTGCCCAAAAGAGCTTACACTCTACAAGGAGTAACATATAAAGCAACCAATAACCGATACAGGAGGGGAAGGGAGCCCTGCCCAAAAGAGCTTACACTCTACAAGGAGTAACATATAAAGCAACCAATAACCGATACAGGAGGGGAAGGGAGCCCTGCCCAAAAGAGCTTACACTCTACAAGGAGTAACATATAAAGCAACCAATAACCGATACAAGAGGTGAAGAGAGCCCTGCCCAAAAGAGCTTACAATCTACAAGAGCTTATAAATTATCCACTCTGTCACAGGCACAGGAAGCAGTGTCAGACTGACAGGAGACACCGCCAATGGGAGTTCAGGCTGCTGCTGGTACTATTTGTGACATCATCTAAGGAAGTAAAAAAGCAACTGTAGTTTTTATAGGGGTCACTGACCCCGCCCCCCCAGTACATGGATTTCAGAGGATTCTGAAGTGAATATCTCTGAAAATCTCTTCAGCTGCTGCACAGGTGAACCTTCCCCTTTACAACCCCTTTAATCAAACTGGCCACACACCAACCAGGTATCATCCATACTTCTTAGTGTTCCTGGTTGATAAAATCTCAAGTCAAGCCCCTCCCCCTTCCTGGCCACACCCAGTTACAATGAACTACACCTTCATCCACCGGATATGATTCTCGGAGTTCTGTGAACCTTCCCATGGCTTTTGCACCCTAACCCTAATACACTCTTTTTTGCACCACAGGTTCTGAATGTATAAATGTATTAATGAAACTGTTTTGCAATAGCCCCTCCCCTCTAGCCGAGACTCAAATTCCCACAATGCTTTGCATGTTATGTGATCAACAAACCTATTAAAAAGGAAAATCACAGAAGTGGTGGAACTTGGCAGGTAGCAAGTAAAGGGTTAGAAATCAGCGGCTTTGGTTCTGGATTCAACTGCACTTTTCTGGCCAGATGTTTCCACCACAGGATGAGGGACAGCAGTTCACTTGGCCAGGCATGGGTGCCACAAATCTCACATCTCTGCCTTTTATGATCGGGTTTAGGGGAGTGTGGACCTTATTGGGGAGGGTGGGTGCTATGGTTTAGAGGGGGGGGCTTAGATGTAAGGTGGGAATAGGTGCTAGCCCTTAGTTGCTAAAGTTGCCCTTACTTTTGTGCCGGCCTCTCTGCTCTTCACCCCAATTAGCTGCAGGCTTAGTAGCTGGGCAGCTGCAGACTGACTCCGGCACTCATTTAGAACTCATTGATTTTCTGTTCCGCTTTCAGCAGGTCTCACTTTTGTTTATTCATTATTGTTTAGCCCCCAGGGCTTTTTATTTGCTGCCGAGCAGCCAGTGATCAATTGTCGTCGATGTTGAGGAGAACTCATGCAAATTGAAATGTGAGGAGGATCATGGGAGCAACTTATGGGCTTGCTAATGTCTCCTTCAGCTCATCTTCCTTCTGCCATCTTCCTTGTCCAATTGATAAGCCCACAGGTTAAACAGACACTTTGCAATTAAACCCTCCACTACCCCTGTTCTTCCTGCTGTAAGATCCCACTGATGTGATAAAAGGTCATATGTGACCTGAAGCGTTGCTGCTGTTGTTGTTTGCCCCAAAAAACTTTGCAATAAAGGCATTTTAATCTACAAAGACAAGAGGTGCTGTTCCTGTTCTTCTGTACCACTGATTTGCCCATGCAGATCCCACCAAGCATGGCCACTGCCGTAGTAGCTTTTGTATTATTTGCCTTCTTCTTCTGCCTCTTTCCAGCTTTCAAATGGGGGTCACTGACCCCGGCAGCCAAAACCTATTGCTCTGTGAGGCTCCAGTTTTATTGTTACTTTTTAGTCTCTCATTACAACTTACCTTAGCATGTCCCTGGTTCCTAATGTAATTTGGACCCTAGCAACCAGATAACAACTAAAATTCCAAACTGGAGAGTTGCTGAACATAGTAAAATAATTAAAAAAAAAAAAAAACACAGATAAAAAATGAAAACCAACTGCCAATTGTTACTCTCTACAAAGTTAACAACCCCTTTAAAAAGCATTCTGTCACTGTGGCAGTGGGTGGAGCTTGAGGAGAGGCTTCCCATAGTTTTGGGGGGCTGCTGGCTCATGTGGTTGGGAGGAGACATAGAGGTTATGTGATATACATAAAAAGTATATATAAGTCACCTGTTTAAAATTAAACACTTCATTCTTTATTTATTTTATTATATATGGGGAAGGGGCAGAGAGTAGGTATGGAGACCATGGGGGAGTATAGGAAGGTGTTGGTGGCACCCAGGAGAGGAGGGACTGTTCTCACCGGGCTCCCTTAGAAGATTTGTTTCCAGGGACCCAGGTCATAAATCATTAGGGTGAAGACACACAGAGCTACTTAGTAGCAGCTACTTGTCACTGGTACTAAACACCAGAAAATCCCCTGCCATAGACAATACTGAGAATTGCCCCTGCTAAAACACACAGAGAGACAGTTATCAGTAAATGATCAGCATTGTCTGTTTCTGTAGCCGTGACAAGTAGCTGCTACTAGTAGCTCTGTGTGTCTGCACCCTTAGGATTGTGTTGAGTTGGAAGTAGTTTGTGCAATGAGCCGATTCCTTCCCGAAACCTTGGCTTTGGCTCAGCAATATGATATCACATACGCCGTGCCTTGGTACATAACCGTATGGCAACATGCAGGGGTCAAACACATCAGGGGCTGATAATATCAAACTCATTCCGTATTTGCTGTTATCCCATCTGCCGCCTGACCCGCTATTGAACTGCCAGTTAATGCCTCCGTTTAGCGAGCAGCCTGAAGGCGGCCCCTCTCCCTTCAGTTGGTCTCTTCCTCACCGCGCCGGCTATTTTTAGCTCCTCTCTAATCTCCGCTGAGCGTATCGAAGGGTTCCTTTCTTCTGCGGGAATTGCTTGGCCGAGCGCAGAGAAAATCAAATACTCCCTGCATTATTTATGTCCCCGCACCGCTTGCCGTAGTCTATATTTAGCCGGGGCCACTGGCAGCTGTCACTGTGTTGGCACAGGGGCCACTGCTGGCTCAGCACATTGGGCAGATATGGGCAGGGACGGAGGGAACGGAGCGGGGGCCCCAGGCAGTGAAGCTGGGGGACCCCATTCTGGGAGGGCAGGTTAATAACTGCTGGAGGGCTGCTGGTTGGACATCCCTGATTTATTTACAATGTAAGTTAGTAATAAGTGGCATAACCTGGTCTCTGCTATATATATATATATATATATATATATATATATAGTTACGCTACGGTTAGTTATATCTGTATATTCCTTTCTTCCCTTAAGGCATTGATCCCCAACCATTGGCTCAGGGCAACATGTTGCTCCCCAACCCCTTGGGTGTTGCTCTCAGTGCCCCCAAACCAGGGAGTTATTTTTGAATTCCTGACTTGGGGGCAAGTTTTGATTGAATAAAAACAAGATTTCCTACCAAATAAAGCCCCTGTAAGCTGATAGGGTGCATAGAGGCCCCTAATAGCCAATCACAGCCCTTATTTGGCTCCTCCATGAACTTTTATGGTGCTTGTGTTGCTCCCCAAGTCTTTTTACATTTGACTGTGGCTCATGAGTAAAAAAGGTTGGGGACCCCTGCCTTAAGGGGATCCATTAGCTGTAACCAGGGCCACCATCAGGGAGGCACAGGGGGGACAGTCGTCCCGAGCCCAGAGAGTTTCTACTATTTAAGGGGGGCCCGGCCGTGCTAAACTTTTCTTGTTAGCTGGGGACCCCGTAATCAAATACGAGCCCAGTCCACCTTAACATTGGGCATCTTAAATTTCATTGGTGGTCAGCGGCTAATCCCATTGGTTGCGCCCCGTGCGTACGCGTGACATCAGTACCCACAAGGCCCAACCTTATAAAAGGGCCTGTCTCTTGGAGGAGTCCGAATTCGCCGAAGCCGCCGCTGAAAGAAGCCAAAAGAAGACCGTCTTCGGTGGGCTCTGTTTATTGGAGGCACTGTCTGTGGGGGGCACTGGCCAGCATAGCGTTAGGGGGGCACTGTGTATGGGGGCCACTGTGTATGGGGGACCCTGGTCAGCATATCTTTAGGGGGGCACTGTTATGGGGGCCTTGATACTTTTTATATCTGTGTGTCCTTTGTACTGATGGGAGGGGCCATGTGGGAGGTGGGCCCAGAAAATGTTGTTTTCAGGGGCCCCGTGATTTCTGATGGCTGCCCTGGCTGTACCCTAAAATATATTCTGGACATTCAGTGCAAGGAGGGTTAAACTGTTATTATAAAGAAATGTAATATACTGTATATATATATCGGCTTATTATACACACACGTTACAGCCTATTCCCCTGGCACAGCAGAAACCTGTACTGATCTAACCAGATGAATTGGCACCCACAACCTTCATTTATAACCCACTGGGACTGACTGCCCAACCTGACCCACAATAACTCTATCCAGCAATTGGCTGCTGCCCACTCTAGAAAGTGACATCAACAAACTGAGTGTGACATCATACATATATGTATGTACCCATAAGGCAGGGGCAGGCAGCTCCCCAGGCCTCATTTACTAACAGGGCAATAGGCACAATGAATCAGTGCACGTCACACAGACACCTCTGTCACTTGGGTTTTGCTGCTGAGACGGTAGTGAATGATGGAGTGACCTGTAAGATACTGGCTGACAGTGAGTCGCTGGCACTTGGCACGCAATGGGTTCCCCACGTAATACGCTGATGTGCATACATGGCCACCGGTAGCGGCCAATCAGTTTCCAGGCCAGTGAATGTCATTTTCCTGGAATCCTTTCGTGTGACTCGGTAGCAGATTTGCCCCCGGGGGTAAGTGTTGAATTTTCTTGGAGAGGGAAGTGATCACAAGTTCAACTGCAACTCTCCTAGAAAGCCCTGGAATTAGACCAAACCATTTCAGCCCTGAGCGGTTAAAGGGGAACTGCGCTATAAAAAAAATAAAATGTCATTCTAAGCTATTTCCCGATACAATAAAATCTCCTTCCCCGAGCGTGGGGTCAGTAATGCGCCCCCTCTCTGCGCACTGATGCGTTTCAGTAATGACTCAGTGGTCACAGTGTTCCGAGCCAAAGCTGCCGACCCAGGGTCACTTTGTTTCATGTCCCCGGCGCTTTATTTCTATTGACCTTCACTACTAAATTAAATTGGCCCTGCAAATTTGCTCCACACAGCGCTACATTTTACTAAGCTTGCAAATGATTGGATCATAAAGTGCTTATTCCGTTATAAATCATCATTTAAGTGACACCAGATCCTGCGCGCAAATGTTAACCCTTGTGTGTCCTGCAGGTTATTGTCCTAACACTTGGGCTTAGAATGTTCATTTGGGAGGTAACAAAATGGCCGCACAGGGTTTTGCGACAGACCTGGCTATAGAGTACAGTATGGGGGTACAGCTTATTGTGTGCCCAGAACATTCCTTCTCTGTATATTTGTATTTATACATATGGGTAGGAGGTGCCATAGTGTTTCCCTTAGACAGTACAGTATGGGGGTACAGCTTATTGTGTGCCCAGAACATTCCTTCTCTGTATATTTGTATTTATACATATGGGTAGGGGGTGCCATAGTGTTTCCCTTAGGCAGTACAGTATGGGGGTACAGCTTATTGTGTGCCCAGAACATTCCTTCTCTGTATATTTGTATTTATACATATGGGTAGGAGGTGCCATAGTGTTTCCCTTAGACAGTACAGTATGGGGGTACAGCTTATTGTGTGCCCAGAACATTCCTTCTCTGTATATTTGTATTTATACATATGGGTAGGAGGTGCCATAGTGTTTCCCTTAGACAGTACAGTATGGGGGTACAGCTTATTGTGTGCCCAGAACATTCCTTCTCTGTATATTTGTATTTATACATATGGGTAGGAGGTGCCATAGTGTTTCCCTTAGACAGTACAGTATGGGGGTACAGCTTATTGTGTGCCCAGAACATTCCTTCTCTGTATATTTGTATTTATACATATGGGTAGGAGGTAACGTGACCAGCTAATTGGCGGGATTCTTTGTTAACCCATTATTTGTTACATCTGTACCCGAGGATCCAATTACGGAGAACGGAGGTCACGGAAGCCATGTTTGTTGACAAGTTAGAGAATAGGGGACGCAAAGTGGCGCTGAGTTATTCCATCGTTTCCCTCATGCACTTTATTTACCAATTTACTTTATTTTTCCTGTACCGTTGCCAGACCTGGAGGCAGCGCAGACCTTCCCTTCCCGCTCCATCCTCGCCACGCTCGGCCCCTGAGCCCAATTTGCCTTGGCTGTTTTTCCTTTCCACAGGATTTCTATGTTCCTTCAGCACGCTGGACCCTCGCCTGGGTAACCAAATGGCTTTCTCTAACCAGACGCTTTCTGCAGAGCTAATGCTGATTCGTACAGGGCTGAGACAGACGCCTGGAGAGCGTCCCATTGGCCATGGATATAGCTCAGCTCATCTCTGTTGTACTCTGATCACTAAAATAGAATGAATTAGGGATGCCACCTGTTATTTGGAAGGACCGTCGGGGTGAAAACTGCCAGCGAAGAATCATCAGATCCGCCCCTGTTGTCACTGGCCCCACCCCTAACATCATCAGCCCCACCCTCTGCCCGGATCCAATATCTGAAAGAGGTGGCAACCCTACAAAGAACCCAACAAAGAACCCAACACAAAGCAAAATAGTTCTGTTGTGCTGGCAGCATGGTGGGCTGCTAGCAATAGTGTTTCCCTTAGACAGTACAGTATGGGGGTTAGCATTGCAGTGCTGCCCTTGTTGGTCCAGCCCTGGCCAGGGTACCTTGGTTTCCTCCCAAACCCCAAATACATACAAGCAATTTAATTTACTCCTGATTTTTATGACAGTAGGTTATTATATTCTAACACCGATGGGTTAGTTACCCTGTGAACCTTGATGTGCTTTATTACATAAGGATAATTCAGTTCTGTCATTTGTGGATTTGGCAGAATATTGTTGGCCAGTTGTGAGACCAGATCTTGACCCCAATGTGCCAATTCGTACACATGGGCCGATTGTAGCTGCCCATATGGGTCCCTTAGACTGATTCGGAAGCTTATCGGCCCATGTAGGGGCACAAACGATGGACCTGCCCGACCGACATCTGGCCTGAAATCAGCTAGGTATTGATCGGGAAGGTTAAAAAATGTAGTCGGATCGGGGACTGCATTGGATCGTTGATGCAGCCCCCAAACCGGCTGTGCCTCTTACCAGGGTTCTAATTCGATCATTTGGCCCCAGGGCCAAACGACCGAATTAGCCTAAATTCACCCGGTATCGCCCACCCATAGGTGGGGATATCGGGAGAAGATCCACTCGCTTGCCAAGCGAGCGGATCTTAATGTGTATGGCCGCCTTTACTTGGGCAGGGCAAATTTTTTTTTTTTTAGCCAGGGAGCCATGTTGGGTAATGGCGGGATGCACTGGGCATACCTCATATGAACTTGTGTAGAAAATACGTCCAGTTTGATGGTGGCCCCTAACTCCATAATGCACATTTTCAGTTGGCCCAGCAGTAACCAGTGGTTTCCATTAAACGCGCAGAGGGGCATTGTTGGCAGAACTATGGCCATGGAGAAACTGCGTCTTTTTATCCTTAGTTTGGTTTCTCTTGTCCCTTCCTCTATAAAAAAGTGGGATTCCCTCATCTCCACGGACCTTTGTTTTCATTCATTGTTTGTACCTGGAACATACCTTATCTTCCTAAATATGACCCCACTTTGCTTTATTGAATTCTATTTCAGGATACACAGCTCTGGTGAATTTTTACCATGATTGAAAGCCCCGTGGCCGTTCCATTATTATTTCCTTATTCTTATTTCCGCTAGATTTATGCTTCCTTATGCACATTTTCCATGCACGCTGTGCCCCTTGCCATACAGGAAGGCAGTGATTGTAGCTGAGGTGCAAGGAGATAAAGAGATTTGCTCAGGTCCACAGGGAGCTTTTTAGAATCAAACCTGGTTTCCCTCGAGCCAAATTTTCCACTAATCCTCCAATGCTTCAGTATTCTGTACAATGTGGGGCCTTAACTAAATGCAAAATTTGCCTGGTGACTCTGTTGGAATAGAAATTTTACCTAGGTCTTTCCGTGCTAAAATATGAATTTATTGTCAGCTTAAGGGGAATATTTGATGGTGCTGTTATCTTGTGCATTGAGTTCCAAGCTGAATTCCTAATATTGCTTTCAGTCACTAGTGAATTGCACGTATCCTTTCTCATCTCACCAGGGACCAGGTATGGGAGACACCAGTTACCTCCAAATGTATTCCTTACAGTAATCTAGTATCCAAAACAGTGGCCCTAGCTCCACTTTATAGACTTGAATGCCAACTTATATCCGACCAAGATTCCCGAGGTGTGAGCATGAGGTTTCGTAGAAACCTCAGAAGTCATGGAACATACGTAGTGTTTCCATAAATGAAGCAAAACCCCATCTTGCAAAGAGGAGAGTTTCAAGTTGGAACAACAAAAATATTGTCTGTGCCACTTTTTGTGGGTGTACAAACCCTACTCTACTGCCCATTGCTTCTGATTCCTATATACTTCAGTAAGGGTTTGTATCAAGTGTCTTCTTCTCCAAGGCCACGTTCTCTGTCGGGTCAATGTCCTTTGGAAGCATCAGCAACAAACGCAAATGGCACTCAGAGCTGCAAATAAGGAAAGAAACCCGTTGCGGAGGTGCAACGTTTCGGGGCAAAGTGACCCCTTTATAAAGCATACCAAGGGGTCACTTTGCCCCGAAACGTTGCACCTCCGAAATAAAGTTTTTTAAGGGGTTCCTCCCTTATTTGCAGCTCTGAGTGCCATTTGCGTTTGTTGCTAGTTTGGTTTTGGGAGGGTGCCGATCCCTCCAGCAGTGTGCACTGGGTGTCTTATTTATTTTGGACAGCTAAAGGGTTTGCGGAAAAGGTCTCTGTTTTGCTTTGGAAGCATCAGTTCAGATGTCTAAAGACTGGAAGGTACCAGAGACCATTGCCATTCTATTACCTCTCCGCTTAACAGTATGCACTTTTAGGTTTCCTTGCAGTGGCAAAACCATTCTATATGATTGTTCTAGTCAGCTTAGCTCGTTGTAACCAGATCATAAAAATTATTTCTGACTTGGATAGAATTTAAAAATATCGAGGACTTTGGTGAAGTGTTTACCCAGCTGTAGCATCTCCTCTAATATGAAACTGTGTTACTGGTATCTTTTGTGCGAGGTTTCTTCGCTCCATCCTCTTTTACGATTTATGTTGCCGATATGGCGGCCAATCTGTTTGGATCGCTCTGGTGCAATAATAATTTTACAGTGGAAGAATAAACAAAATAAACCACTTGCCTCGAGATCCTAATTAGTCATGTGCTGAATAGCATGCAAACTGGCGGTAACAGCTGGAATACAAACAGCATTTGGAAAGGAGTTTGCTTTGGTTAAGGGCTAAGGGGACGCGCAATTCACCTCCTTGATGCATCACTACATTTGCCATTATTATCCTAACACCGTCAGCCTTGCAGATTTGCCTGAGAAACTGAGTCTGGCAATAGATAAGAATCAGTTTTCCAGTTCAGACTGTCTGTTGTGGAGGCCGCGACTTACATGCCATAAACACAAAGAGGGGTGCAGATATTATGAATAAAACCGCAGGCTGGGTGTCAGCGGGCAGCTGTACCCAAACTGAGCATAAACATGTTTTTGTGAGTTGCGAACTAGTTGTTGTGCACTTAAAGCTAATCATGTGTTAAATACAGGACCACTGGGCTGTATAACTCTTTGTGGGCCTCTGCATAGTCAATAAAATACTAGTGGGCTGCCATAAGCTGCTGCTAGAATACCCCTTAGTCATTCCTTCTGGCTGCTCTTGGTGCGTTCTGGTGGGACTTTGAGTTAGAGAAGCTGCACACAACTTTACATGGAATTGCACTGGGTTTTGGGCTTTATACTCAACAGCACCATAGGGCACCCCCCTACTATAACCCTATACAGTATTAGGCTTTGGCACGGACTTATGCTTACCATACTCTACATCAGGGATACCCAACCTTTTATACCCATGAGCCATATTTAAATGAAAAAAGTTTTGGGGAGCAACACAAACCTGAAAAAGGTTCCTGATGGTGCCAATAAGAGCTATACGTGGCTACTTAATAGCCCCTATGTGGACTGGCAGCCTATGAAGGCTCTGTTTGGCATTAAATTGGGTTTTTATGCAACCAAAACTTGCCTCCTTATCAGATAATATAAAATGAGCACCTACTTTGAGGCCACTGGGAGCAACATCCAAGGGGTTGGGGGCAACATGTTGCTCACGAGCCACTGGTCGGGGATCACTGTTCTACATGATCACAATGAACTTGTTGAATTGTGGTGGTTGCTGTGAGTGTAGGGTGAAGGCACTGCTTCTTTCTAAACATTTAGTCTATGTCTCAGGAGACCTGGCTAGAGAAGTATCTAGTAATGACTGTGATTTTCCCCTCTGCTTCTTTTACAGTCACTGGAAGGAATTCTAAATTTTAAGTACTCTGGAGGCCCGGGGCATGTGGAAGGTTACTACAGGAACTTGTCTCTTGGGCTCCATGTTGACGTAGAACCTTCAGTGTTTTTCACCCGTGTCAGTACCCTACCGGCAACAAGGTGAGGACTTCCCCCATAAGTTACTTATATTCACTAATCTCACTTGGCTAAAGGCTAATGTTGCACTAAGCCACTCGTCTGGAGTTACTTGGGTTCTAGGCCCTTGAACCAGCCGAGGGTCAGTGCAGAATAGGATTCAGAGATCATTACCTTCAATGCCTCCTTATGTTCTGTGCCCCCTGCAGCACGCGGCAGTGTCACCTACTCTTCGATGTCTTTAACTCAACCGAGCACGAGCTCACCATAAATGCCAAGGACAACCAGGATCTCATTCTTCATGCCGGAGAGTGCCAAAGGTATGGGCTTACACAACCATTTCTTTGCTTTCCATGTATAGAGCTGACTCATATACTGTAGATCTTTAGGTATGAATAATTGGTCAGAGGCTTGGAGTACTGCCAGTGCTATTGATAAATACATCTTTATTAAAGAAGAAGGAAAGGTACAAACTCAGTAAGCTTTATCAGAAAGGTCAATGTAAATACAGCCATAAGCACTCACAGAAACGCTAAGTGAAAAGAAACACCACCTTCCTTAATTTTTTCTGTATATATGATCTATGACAAATTTCCTGCTCTCAAAAAAATCCTTTAGGGCATGACACGAGCCTGCTCAGTTTGCTCCTCTCTCCCCCTCCCTTCTACTCCTCCTCCTCCTTCCCCTCCCGTCTCTCCTCTCTCCCTCTTCCCTCTCTGCTCTGTTTAGAGCTGTTACTGGAACAGTGTGCAGGCAGGAAAATTAAGTCAGACCAAGCTAAAATGGCAGTTCTTTCTTAAACAAACATAGGGAATTTCTAGGGCTGCTACTTAGGTATGGTAAAGCTTTCTGCAGAATAAATATAGCGTTCTAGGTGGCACTAATACAACTAATCTATTGGCAATAGAATGCCAAAATGCCTTTCCTGCTATAATTATAATTAATTTTAAGCTCTGCCTAAAATGCCCTTAGAATACAATTTACATTGTTGCCTTTATGCCTTGATAAGCTGTTTAAAATGTATTTGTAGCTGAAACCTGACTCTCACTTTCATATTCCCACTATGATATTCTTGGAATGAGGTATATCTCTCCCGTATTGAAACCTCTGCCCACTCTGTCCCTGGCAGTTTTTTCACTTCAGACACACATCTGGTTGCTATGGGTTAATAGACCTCGGCAAACTCAGACCATTATTCCATTGCGCTGCGCTTTTGTGTCTGGCAACCTGCTTGCACTTTCTACAGTGTAGTATTCATTGTAATTGCATTTCTATTTGTAAGGGGGAAAAAAAGGATTCCCTTCTTGTGCTCCCTCCCACGCTAAAGCGCTAAAGAAATGCTACAGATAAGCAGGAAAATGTTCCATAGACAGACATACAGACAGACAAGGATATATTCCACTTTCTCTGAATAAACTGTAGGCGGCAGGCTTCTTTTTGCTTAGGATTTCAACTGCCAAATCTCTTATTTGCAGAGGGTTAGAAATTCACATTGCTTTGGCCAAAGTGGGAAAATATAACATTGAAAGGATGGAAATCTGCAGCTATGGAGTCTAATGATCTGCCACGTGCAATTTGCCCCCACTCAGCCAGATGTACAGCAAATTGGCTTGTTGTGCAGGTCACAAACCAGCAGGGGGGGACCCAGTGTCCGGCTAATATTGGGCCTTCACAGTATGGAACATTCAACTTGTTATTTCTCTTCCGAGCCGACAGTCAGGCTAAACTGACATTAGTAACATGTAGGATTGTACAGAAGTGTTGATCTATGTGGCACAGGAATAACAAGAGAAATGGGGCTTTATGTTCCAATGAGGAAGGCAGACATCTATGTGGGCACTAAATGCAACATTTTTAGCTAAAGGTGCCATCTTAAGAGTTTTCAGATAGGGGCAACTGGCCAGGGCCCTTGAACTTAATAAAGTCCCAGAGATCAGTGGTTGTAGTAGGTAGGAAGAGTGTGGTTTTTTTTTGGTGGTGGGGGGACAGGGTATTGCAGTTCAATATAATAACATGGCCAACAGCGTGGTAAGATAGCAACAGTAGGGCAAGATGAGGCAACGTGACAAAAAAGTTATAGTAGGGTAAGAAGGGGCCAGATGATGACAGTAGGGCCAGGTCTCAACTGTAGCATAGGATAGGATACAGTAGGATAGGATGGCATACAGTAGGATAGGATGGCATACAGTAGGATAGGATGGCAAACAATAGCACCCTGTGAAGATAGTACGAGAAAATTATGACAGTAGGGTAAAATGGGTACAGTAAAGGCTACTGAGATGCTAAAACTTTAGGCTGGTACAGTAGATCAGTATATAAAATATGGCATTTCTCGCGATATTTATTTTTAGGGTTTAGTTCTCCTTTAAGAAAGACAAGATGGAAATAGTAACAAAATCATGGTAGTAAAACAAGATGGTGACAGGGAAATGTCAACAGTAATGCAAGGTGCAGCCTTGGCCTTTACCTGTTGCTGAAGTACATCATCTTGCTTTGTCAGTTAAAGCCAATTGGTAGTCAAGTAGAGCTTTTGGTCAATGGTGGCTGAAAGTCACTTCCTAATGGCTGATTGGCCCTGGACCCCCAATTATAGAAGACGTCCCTCATATGTAATAAAAGGCACTAAGTTTGCCCAGCAGCAGTAACCAATAGCAACCAGTAAAATATTGGCTTTTCAGGTGACCAAAACACTCTACCTGCTAATTGGTTGCTATGGGTTACTGCTCCTGGGCAAACTTAGTGCCTTTAATTACATAACCCCCATGATCTTTTTAATCATTAATGCAGTTCCTGGACGTAGCATTTGTAGTTAAAGACCTGATTAATTGGACCCGGTTGAGTGGCCCCCCCCACGCAAGAAGATGTTGGACAGGCAGGTGTCCCCATACCATATACCATATCTGATTGGTTACTCGGGGTCACTAGACCTGTAGCAAACATTATGACCCCCTTTGCATCTTGTAGTAAGTAGCCTATCATCAGTCTCCCCCAAAACACAACCTTCCATGTCCTACTGAGACTAAAAATAAACTGAAGGTCACGGGAGTCGGAGCGGCGAGCGGCCATCTCGACAATCACGTTTCCAACGCGGGAGATTGCGCTCTGTTTTTGTTTGACACTTTGCCTAATTATCCTCTTGCTTTATAACAGCTTTAAGTATAAACTCAACCAAATTATGTTTAATTACCGCTATCCGCATTAGCTAGATTGGTTGATCTCCATTTGTTTTTATGTTACGCTAAAATCAGCCAAAGCAAATAAGATAATCGCCAGCTTCTTATAAACAAGGAGAGCAAATTACCTTCGAGAGCCAAGTGCTTGTGTTTCCAGAAGTGAAATTCACTCCCCGGTGTCCTCTGGGGGATTCGCCGGGGTCCCTGCAGTCTACTAAATAGTAGCTGTGGGTGAGAAAACACACATCCATGAAATCCAACTGTGTATTCAAACTTATTCTCAACTAGCATTGAACTGATCCACAGGAAGGTCATTAATCAGCCAATCTCTATTGTCTTTATAAAGAGAGGCAGTGCTGGGGGGTGAGCCTAAAGATCAAATTAAGAGCTGCATGTTGGACATTACTAATATAACAGAACCTACTATACCTGCTATCCCACAGCCCCAGTCCCTTCCCAGAGGCTATTATCCCCCCACTGTTACTATAGGCACCATCTCTCCCTACTATACCTGCTATCCCACAGCCCCAGTCCCTTCCCAGAGGCTATTATCCTCCCACTGCTACTATAGGCACCATCTCTCCCTACTATACCTGCTATCCCACAGCCCCAGTCCCTTCCCAGAGGCTATTATCCCACTGCTACTATAGGCACCATCTCTCCCTACTATACCTGCTATCCCACAGCCCCAGTCCCTTCCCAGAGGCTATTATCCCCCACTGCTACTATAGGCACCATCTCTCCCTACTATACCTGCTATCCCACAGCCCCAGTCCCTTCCCAGAGGCTATTATCCCCCCACTGTTACTATAGGCACCATCTCTCCCTACTATACCTGCTATCCCACAGCCCCAGTCCCTTCCCAGAGGCTATTATCCCCCCACTGCTACTATAGGCACCATCTCTCCCTACTATACCTGCTATCCCACAGCCCCAGTCCCTTCCCAGAGGCTATTATCCTCCCACTGCTACTATAGGCACCATCTCTCCCTACTATACCTGCTATCCCACAGCCCCAGTCCCTTCCCAGAGGCTATTATCCCCCCACTGCTACTATAGGCACCATCTCTCCCTACTATACCTGCTATCCCACAGCCCCAGTCCCTTCCCAGAGGCTATTATCCCCCCACTGCTACTATAGGCACCATCTCTCCCTACTATACCTGCTATCCCACAGCCCCAGTCCCTTCCCAGAGGCTATTATCCCCCCACTGCTACTATAGGCACCATCTCTCCCTACTATACCTGCTATCCCACAGCCCCAGTCCCTTCCCAGAGGCTATTATCCCCCCACTGCTACTATAGGCACCATCTCTCCCTACTATACCTGCTATCCCACAGCCCCAGTCCCTTCCCAGAGGCTATTATCCCCCCACTGCTACTATAGGCACCATCTCTCCCTACTATACCTGCTATCCCACAGCCCCAGTCCCTTCCCAGAGGCTATTATCCCCCCACTGCTACTATAGGCACCATCTCTCCCTACTATACCTGCTATCCCACAGCCCCAGTCCCTTCCCAGAGACAAAACAGACAGATAAGACAAAAGATATTTCTCTTTTAGAATGAATCACAGAAGAGTTCACTCTGCTTAAAATAATAATGTGAATTAAAATGTAGGAAAAAAAAATAAATGTCATCCAATGAAGTAGCAGAAGCAATAGGGAAACATCTCATTATGGCCTCCAGTGGAAAGGTCAGCCTTTTTAACCGGCCATTATTATCTCAAGTGCTTTCAGAGAGCCTTTTCAGCCTTTAATATAAGAATATTATCTGTCTGTTACATTATTATGTGAAATAGCACTGTGTGAGCAGACTCTAGGAGACACTTATGCTACAATGCAAGACGCTACTTCTCACACTGTTAAATTTAAGGTATAGAGACAAATGGAACTTATCAAAAAGTACATTTTTTACCTGTTTCAGTTCCGCATCACTTTCAAACTCTGCCTGTTGACATCTTAATGGGGTTGTTCACTTTTAAGTTAACTTTCATTGTGATGTAGAGAGTAATATTCTGAGACAATTTGCAATTGGTCTTCATTTTTTATTATTTGTAGTTTTTAAGTTATTTCACTTTTTGTTAAGCAGCTCTGCAGTTTGGAGCTCAGCAGCTTTCTGGTTGCTAGGGTCCGAATTACCTTTACTGCTGCGCTGCAAGTTGGAGTGATATCCCCCCCCCCTCACCCCCAGCAGCCGATCAGCAGAACAATGGGAAGGGAGCAAGATAGCAGCTCCCAGTAGGTATCAGAATAGCACTCAATAGTAAGAAATCCAAGTCTGGCTTGGGACTCCTCCAGTTACATGGGAGTAGGAGAAACAATAGGTTAGCTGAAAGCAGTTCTAATGTGTAGCGCTGGCTGAAAGCTCAGACTCAGGCACACTTTACTGCTGCGCTGCAAGTTGGAGTGATATCCCCCCCCTCACCCCCAGCAGCCGATCAGCAGAACAATGGGAAGGGGGCAAGATAGCAGCTCCCAGTAGGTATCAGAATAGCACTCAATAGTAAGAAATCCAAGTCCGGCTTGGGACTCCTCCAGTTACATGGGAGTAGGAGAAACAATAGGTTAGCTGAAAGCAGTTCTAATGTGTAGCGCTGGCTGAAAGCTCAGACTCAGGCACAAGGCACTGAGATGGCGCCTACACACCAATATTACAGCTACAAATACATTTGTTGGTACAAGAATAAAAGGTTAAATGGCAGAGGGAATTATTTGCTGTGTAACAGTGTCATTTAGAAATAAAAAGTACCCCATAAATATCATGGCAGTATCGCTTTAGGCACTAGTATATGTTGCCTAATTAGCTATTAGTGATCAAACCATTGGAGTTTTTGCATCATAAAGACTGGTCTGTCCATATAGACCAAGATTTTTCCGACAAACTTTGATTCTCTCAATTAAAGTACATTGTGCTTTGTGTTTTGCGGCTCACAGCCCTTTCCTCTCCATCCGACCTGTCTCGGCCCAGTTCTGCTCCGTACTGGCCACTGACAGACAAAGTCACGGTTGGGCGGTTTAGAAAAAAAAAAACTTATCTCTGCGGGTCCGGTGTCAAATTATTCTATAAACATTGCCTTTACTGTTCTGTGTGAAGAGCTAGTAATTAGATTTCCAGCTAATTAACATGACATTTTGTAGAAAAATAGTCTAATTAAAGGTTGAAAGCGGCACTGCGTCGGCAGACATGACTTGCTCTTTATCTGCGGCCACAATCACTTTGTTGCATTGATTAAGTGACTTTTCTTTGTGGGGTTTTTACGCCATTGCTGAGATTCGGAAGCCACTAATTTAACTTTACATCTTAAAATGCCAAATGGCAAGTGTTGTTATATATAGGGACACAGCACCCTGCCTTCATAATTGCTATTAACTCTGGGCCCCTGTCAGCAGGACAAAGTGCAAAGCACTGACGTGTGGGGCCAGGGGAAATATTATAGGGAAAGCCAACTTTACAATATATGTGCAAATACAGTGAAGGACACCATATCCTATACTAATATACTCGGCCTATGAAACCCCTCAGTGACTTCTAATATCCTTATCATTTACAGTAGGGGGTACATTATCCCTTATAATACATGAGTGATACTCAGAGTTCCCTGTATAACTCAGCCTGCAGCCTTGTGCCTTTATATGGGCACAGAACCCCTCAGTGACTGCTAATATCCTTATCATTTACAGTAGGGGGTACATTATCCCTTATAATACATGAGGGATACTCAGAGTTCCCTGTATAACTCAGCCTGCAGCCTTGTGCCTTTATATGGGCACAGAACCCCTCAGTGACTGCTAATATCCTTATCATTTACAGTAGGGGGTACATTATCCCTTATAATACATGAGGGATACTCAGAGTTCCCTGTATAACTCAGCCTGCAGCCTTGTGCCTTTATATGGGCACAGAACCCCTCAGTGACTGCTAATATCCTTATCATTTACAGTAGGGGGTACATTATCCCTTATAATACATGAGTGATACTCAGAGTTCCCTGTGTAACTCAGCCTGCAGCCTTGTGCCTTTATATGGGCACAGAACCCCTCAGTGACTGCTAATATCCTTATCATTTACAGTAGGGGGTACATTATCCCTTATAATACATGAGTGATACTCAGAGTTCCCTGTATAACTCAGCCTGCAGCCTTGTGCCTTTATATGGGGGGCACAGAACCCCTCAGTGACTGCTAATATCCTTATCATTTACAGTAGGGGGTACATTATCCCTTATAATACATGAGTGATACTCAGGGTTTCCTGTATAACTCAGCCTGCAGCCTTATGACTTACAGAGGGGGGTCCATTATTCATAAGAGCTAGATTGGAAATTGTATTTTATATTGTAGAATCTAATTGGCTCCCAGTACAGTTAGAAAGATAGATGTGAGGTTTATTGGTTTATATAAATAAATGGGAATCTCAGAGAGGCTGGGGCAGGCAAAGGGCAAGCGGAACTATAACTTGCGCAATGATGCACCATTTTCCAGAGAACTTTAGTCTCCCTGCTTTTCCCCTCCCTATGCCTTCAAATATATTATTTGGCCTGAGCATTTCCCTAGGCATAATAGAGCCCCCAGAGACTCCCATGTATTGGTTCTTGAATATAATTGTATTTACTTTGCATTTCCTCTCATTTTGCTTTCCCAACAATAACAACTAATCGCGACCTCTCCTCATTAATAAATCATGTTGTGCTGTTTGTTTATTTAGTTGCATTAATAATGAATGGCACAATGCAGTGTATCAAGTCATTAGCTAAAGGAGCTGCTATTAGCCGAGCTAGTACTTCCTGGTGGGCTCAGGGGGTAAGGGAAAGTAAACCCCAATATAAAAATATTTCTTAAATCACAGAAGATGGCATTGGTGTTTCAGCTGGAATAGAGCTGGTTACTACTACAGTGCTGCAAACATTCTCTTAGTCTGGACCAGCAGTGCATGCAAGGGACAGGCAGATGGGGGGGCACCTGGGTGACATATGTACCCTATTATGGCATGGTTGATAGTCTTTGGCCCTTTTTAATGGTCGTTAAGTTGGGAGGAGTCCCCAATAGATGCAGACAACTAACTCGTAGTCTGTGAAGGTGGAAGGGAGTGCACAGAGATCGGGCAAGGTTTAGAGTAGGGATCCTCAAACTACGGCCCGTGGGCCATTTCCGGCCCCCCAGGGTAATTTAATCGGCCCCCACTGGGGAGCGGGACGGGGTAGCTTGGAGAGGGAGGACTCAGCAGGGAGCGGGACAGGGGAGCTGGGAGAGGGAGGACTCAGCGAGGATCGGGACAGGGGAGCTGGGAGAGGGAGGACTCAGCGAGGATCGGCACAGGGGAGCTGGGAGAGGGAGGACTCAGCGGGGAGCGGGACAGGGGAGCTGGGAGAGGGAGGACTCAGCGAGGATCGGGACAGGGGAGCTGGGAGAGGGAGGACTCAGCGAGGATCGGCACAGGGGAGCTGGGAGAGGGAGGACTCAGCGGGGAGCGGGGGGAGTTGGGAGAGGGAGGACTCAGCGGGGAGCGGGGGGGAGCTGGAGGACTCAGCGGGGAGCGGGACAGGGGAGCTGGGAGGACTCAGCAGGGAGTGGGAGGGGGGAGCTGGGAGAGGGAGGAGTCAGTGGGGAGGGGGGAGCTGCAAGAGGGAGGACTCAGGGGGCAGCGGGAGGGAGGAACTGGTAGAGGCAGGATGTACGGAGTGGGGGGGTGCTGGAAGAGAGCGGACTCAGCGGAGAGTGGGGAGAGGGAGCTGGGGTGGGGGGAGCTGGAAGGGAGCGGGGAGCTGGGAGAGGGATAGTCCGGCCCCCCAACAGTATAAGGGACCATGAACTGGCCTCTCGCTTAAAAAGTTTTAGGACCCCTTGTTTAGGGGATAAGCATTGATTAGGTCTGTGCCCATCCCTTCCGTTTAGTCTTTCTTTTATTGGGGCCCCATTATTCTGATTTGGCAGGGCAGTCTGCCTGGGTGGCACAATGATGGGGTAGTAACCAGAGGGCCCAGTATTGGCCCCTTGGTTGGTGAGGGCTGCCCAGTATTGGGTCAGTGTTGGTAAGTGTTGCCCAGGCTGAGTGCAATTCTGTTGCTGCTTAGTAAATAATAATAATGAGAAATAATAAGAGTTCTCCGCCAGTCGGGAAGCTGTGGGGCTGTTATATAAGGACAAGCTCCTCTCCCCACTGATAAGCTTGCACTTAATTAAGGCTTAAGACATTTCATGCCCCAGCGGCTGGCAGGCCTCTCATGGGTTGGGTGGAGGTGATTGACACGGCTGGTAACCATGTTAGACACGTGTACGTTTGTTGGGCCAGGGATTCTTCCCCCTGTCGAGCTTATTTAATTCTGTTTCGCTGTTATCATTAGCGCCCGCGCCGGATGGGAAGGAGGGATTACCAGTATCAGCCCAGAACTATGATCAGGAGCCTCGGGCTGTTCCTATGGGGTTGTTTCCTACACAGAGGGGTTCATTGCCTACACAGGGGGGCTCATTGCCTTCACAGGGGGGCTCATTGCCTACACAGAGGGGTTCATTGCCTACACAGGGGGGCTCATTGCCTTCACAGGGGGGCTCATTGCCTACACAGGGGGGCTCATTGCCTACACAGGGGGCTTCATTGCCTACACAGAGGGGTTCATTGCCTACACAGGGGGCTTCATTGCTTACACAGAGGGGTTCATTGCCTACGCAGGCGGGGTCATTGCCTACGCAGGGGGGTTCATTGCCTACGCAGGGGGGTTCATTGCCTACGCAGGGGGTTCATTGCCTACGCAGGGGGTTCATTGCCTACGCAGGGGGGTTCATTGCTTACACAGAGGGGTTCATTGCCTACACAGGGGGGTTCATTGCCTACACAGGGGGGTTCATTGCCTACACAGGGGGGTTCATTGCTTACACAGAGGGGTTCATTGCCTACACAGGGGGGTTTATTGCCTACACAGGGGGGTTCATTGCCTACACAGGGGGGTTGTTACCTACGCAGGGGGGTTCATTGCCTACGCAGGGGGGATCATCACCTACGCAGGGGGGTTCATTGCCTACGCAGGGGGGTTCATTGCCTACACAGAGGGGTTCATTGCCTACACAGGGGGGTTCATTGCCTACACAGAGGGGTTCATTGCCTACACAGGGGGGTTCATTGCCTACACAGGGGGGTTCATTGCCTACACAGGGGGGTTCATTGCCTACACAGGGGGATTCATTGCCTACACAGGGGGGTTCATTGCCTACAAAGAGGGGTTCATTGCCTACACAGGGGGGCTCATTGCCTACACAGGGGGGCTCATTGCCTACACAGGGGGGTTCATTGCCTACACAGGGGGGCTCATTTCCTACACAGGGGGGCTCATTGCCTACACAGGGGGGCTCATTGCCTACACAGGGGGGCTCATTGCCTACACAGAGGGGTTCATTGCCTACACAAAAGGTTAGGCAATGAACCACAAAATTGGGTATATTTGAACCCACAATTTAATCTCATCCAAATGGAGCTAAATCCAAACCTTCAATAGACTGTTATATGTAAAGCAATGGGTGGAACTAGATCACTGTTATGGCAGCTTATAGGAGAGGGGCAGGAATTGTAACTCATGTAATGGGTTGGACTAGAACACTTTATCTTAAAGGGGGAGGAGCAAGTAGTCTGTTACACAAGCATTGGGCTGGACTAGAAAACTCTGATGGAAGCTTACAGAGGGAGGGGCAAGGAATCTGTAACACAAGCAGTGGGCTGGACTAGAACACTCTGATGGAAGCTTACAGTGGGAGGGGCAAGGAATCTGTAACACAAGCAGTGGGCTGGACTAGAACACTGATGGAAGCTTACAGTGGGAGGGGCAAGGAATCTGTAACACAAGCAGTGGACTGGACTAGAACACTCTGATGGAAGCTTACAGTGGGAGGGGCAAGGAGTCTGTAACACAAGCAGTGGGCTGGACTAGAACACTCTGATGGAAGCTTACAGTGGGAGGGGCAAGGAGTCTGTAACACAAGCAGTGGACTGGACTAGAACACTCTGATGGAAGCTTACAGTGGGAGGGGCAAGGAATCTGTAACACAAGCAGTGGGCTGGACTAGAACACTCTGATGGAAGCTTACAGTGGGAGGGGCAAGGAATCTGTAACACAAGCAGTGGGCTGGACTAGAACACTCTGATGGAAGCTTACAGTGGGAGGGGCAAGGAATCTGTAACACAAGCAGTAGGCTGGACTAGAACACTCTGATGGAAGCTTACAGTGGGAGGGGCAAGGAATCTGTAACACAAGCAGTGGGCTGGACTAGAACACTCTGATGGAAGCTTACAGTGGGAGGGGCAAGGAATCTGTAACACAAGCAGTGGGCTGGACTAGAACACTCTGATGGAAGCTTACAGTGGGAGGGGCAAGGAATCTGTAACACAAGCAGTGGGCTGGACTAGAACACTCTGATGGAAGCTTACAGTGGGAGGGGCAAGGAATCTGTAACACAAGCAGTGGGCTGGACTAGAACACTCTGATGGAAGCTTACAGTGGGAGGGGCAAGGAATCTGTAACACAAGCAGTGGGCTGGACTAGAACACTCTGATGGAAGCTTACAGTGGGAGGGGCAAGGAATCTGTAACACAAGCAGTGGGCTGGACTAGAACACTCTGATGGAAGCTTACAGTGGGAGGGGCAAGGAATCTGTAACACAAGCAGTGGGCTGGACTAGAATGCTTTGATGGCATATGGGATATTAATGTGGAGGCGCTGGTTAAATGAGTTTGATGACAATTTGAAAAACAAGCGTCGGGGAATCCTTAATAATTAATTATGAATAAACGATGGGAAACATGTTCCCTGGTGATGTGTTTTGCTTGACATGAAAGTGATATATATTTTGAGCTACAATTTACCAAAAAGCCAGAAATCGCACTGGGATATTGCGCCGCTATAATTAGATACCAAGCTTCACATAATCACAGACTGTTTCCTTTGCACTTAAACAACATCGCAGTTTGGGGGTAACTGCCATGCACATAGAGCTGGCTCGGGAATATGAAGAATATAAGAATTAACAGTCCACTTTATTGGAGAAATAAAAACTAAATGGCTTCATTGATAGAAAAGCCAAGTGCGGCGCTGAAACACTGTATGTAATGATACTGGGATAGAAGAGACCTCTTCCCAGGAGAACCCCTCAAATCTCTCCTCATCTCTTAATATTTGCTGCTGTCTCTCAAGCCTGGGGGGGCCAGAACTGTGTGATATATTCTATATACTGGGCATTCCAGCCCCAGCCACTGGCACAATAATCCTACGGTGCCAACCTGGACTTATCTTAGCTCATTGTGCCCACAGATAATTCCTTCTCTGGACAGTTCTATTGGGAGCTGCCTGCTCGCTGGAGAGGGATCGGACCAGTCCGGTTACAGTTCCAAACTAAAGAGCCGCATAACAATAAATTACCACCCAAACCCCAGCTAATTGCTGGTGCAAATTTTGTCGAGGTGGCCAACCATTCAAGGTATTTGCCTGATCCGGCAATGGGACAGATGCTGTATGATTAGCCATCACCATCGCATGGTCTGTAGAAACTTCCCCCTCACCCCCCCTCTAATACACCATGTTGCGAGGCTGCGCCAATTGCATTTAAATTAAATTGGATTTCCCAGATGTGCCTCTGGTGATGTACGGCCATGTTTGGAGTTAGGGTGGCCAAAAACTGACCAATAGCTGCCAACCTGAGCCATCAGCTCATTGGCTGTGTCTCTCCGATGGCCAGTATGACTGATATCAGGCAGGTTACAAAATCCTATTGAGCGAGTCCCATATCAAATGCATTGATTGGTTCACCCAATTCGTCCCAGCCCATTGGCTTACCCTTTCAGGTAAAGGTTTTCCTCAACAAGGACATCTTTTATTGTGTGCCCCCCTTAATAATATACCCTGTGACCCCCACAGTTGGGAAATCCATTAAGTTCTTGAACAAGCTGAATACCCAAGGCTATTGTGATACTAATATCTACAGTTAGTACTAGTGGTTGTATATATAGTTTATGTATGTGAGTGTATAGATTGGTGAGTATAGGGTGTGGGTGCTGGGCTTACTTGGAAGGGTTGAACTTGATGGACTCTGGTCTTTTTTCAACCCTATCTATCTATAATCTACTAATCATTATGTTTAGGGTCAACATGTTTCTTAATTTGTGTTTTCATGTTCTCATGTGATTGGTTCATAATTAAGCAGCAACGGTAGCCCCCTCAGACCCCCATCTCTGAGCTGATACCTTGGATGTAGAGCGGACTAGCAGGAATATCTGCTGCACGGCTGATAAAAATCTGCTACATTTTACCAAAATCCATTGGAGACAACTACACTCCCCCCCCCCCCCGGTCAGATATTTCAGGGCCATTTCTCCGAGACAGAACCTTCTCAAGGAGGGCCGTCGGCTGGAAACGTCCTGAGCTCACTTAATACTTTCCAACTGGCAGAGAAGAGCAATTCATCTCGCGCAAACCGCTCCATAAATCATCCCTTTCCCCGGCTGTCACTTCCAAAGCTTCTGCCCAGCTGGGCCGTGCCAAATCCTGCAGCCTGCCCTGTCGCCGGAGCCTTTGGATGAGAAAAATGCATGAAAATAAACAAAAATAACGCATTTTATTATGTATCTGTTTTAAATTTGCCTCCGGGGGGGGCGGCTGGGGATGGTACTTGCTGCCAGGCTCGGCTGGGAACATGGCGCTGGCTCTGGTTCTGTAATCCCATTTGAAAACACAACACCAAATGTTACAGGTGGCAGAATAAAAGCGGCAATGGTCTGACCCACTGGCACACAGCAAATGGCAACGCTCCTTTCCTTTCTGAGAATCCAGTACCAGTTCTCTCATTTCCAACTCCCACCTCTTAAGGTCCCCATACATGGACCAATTCTAGCTGCCGATATGGGTCCCTTAGACCGATTCAACAGCTAATTGGCCTGTGTATGGGCACTACTGACGGGCCTGCCCGACCGATATCTGGATCGGGCAGGTTAAAAAATCAAGTCGGATCGGGGACCGCATCGGCATGTTGATGTGGTCCCTGGACCGACTTTTTCTATACCCTTCCTTATAATTCGATCGTTTGGCCCCAGGGCCAAACAATCGAATTAGCCTGGACTCTCCTGATATCGCCCACCCGTAGGTGGCGACATAGCCAAGCGAGCAGATTTGAAGGTGTATGGCCACCTTTACTCGCCCTCAGGGTCTCGGGGCTGAAAGAACCAGCGTCCAAGGTCCTCGACGTATTAAAGGGAACCCGTCACCCTAAGAAATAATTGTTAATCCTTTTGAATCAGATTAGTAGAGCAAAATAAACTGTACTTACACTATTTCAATGATTGAATTTATTTTCCCTTCAGTCTTGGAATTAGTAGTCACAGCCAGCAGGCCGGCGCCATTTTGTGTGCACTGTTATTAAGGCAAAGCTTTGTATTATGCTTTTGCCATTTAGGTGATGTATAGGAAGTGATGAATGGAAAGTTAAAGTAATTGTTATTAAAAATCTGAGCTGTCAATCATATATCGCCTGCCCCGCCTCTATGCCACAGGCATAGAGGCGGGGCAGGCAATATATGATTGACAGCTCAGATTTTTAAATACATTTATAACAGGGATACATGATTTAATAGCAGTTTCTGAGCTTCCTATCCAAGTGCGGGTGGATTAGACAATATGAGACTCTTGCTCGGCCATTTCCACAATATTTTTTGGCTAAGTTGGCCTTTACATCTGCTGTATATATATATGCCCTGTGCATGAAGGAGAAAATTGAAAATATTATCTCAATAACCCAAACTGCTTATTATTTAAACCTGCTTTTATATTCAGTCTTTAGTAAAAAGCTTTGTACTAATAGGCCCGGCCGCCGCCTCGGCCCTCGCTGACATTTACTCCTCGTTCCTTCAGCTCTAACAGCTGCTATTTCCCTCAAATTATATATCTGTATAGATAATATGCACTGAGACAGAATGGGACTGCGGGGCCATTGCTACCACCTTCCCTGAGTTCCTGCCTTTCTACTTCTTATTAGTATGTGAAATCATCTTGTATTTGCTTATTAGTAGGCTAGTGGCTTTGTGCTCAACAGACATTTTCGGGTGTCATTGGGTATATCCATTAAAAAGCAGCCAGCTTTGTTATTCTCTAAGCACAATTCAGCAGGAACAGCCCCCTAAGTTTGCTCATAGCCTGTACAGAGAGATACCATAAAACTATGGCACATAGGGATTCCCCTGTACTAAGCACAATTCAGCAGGAACAGCCCCCTAAGTTTGCTCATAGCCTGTACAGAGAGATACCATAAAACTATGGCACATAGGGATTCCCCTGTACTAAGCACAATTCAGCAGGAACAGCCCCCTAAGTTTGCTCATAGCCTGTACAGAGAGATACCATAAAACTATGGCACATAGGGATTCCCCTGTACTAAGCACAATTCAGCAGGAACAGCCCCCTAAGTTTGCTCATAGCCTGTACAGAGAGATACCATAAAACTATGGCACATAGGGATTCCCCTGTACTAAGCACAATTCAGCAGGAACAGCCCCCTAAGTTTGCTCATAGCCTGTACAGAGAGATACCATAAAACTATGGCAGCATAGGGATTCCCCTGTACTAAGCACAATTCAGCAGGAACAGCCCCCTAAGTTTGCTCATAGCCTGTACAGAGAGATACCATAAAACTATGGCAGCATAGGGATTCCCCTGTACTAAGCACAATTCAGCAGGAACAGCCCCCTAAGTTTGCTCATAGCCTGTACAGAGAGATACCATAAAACTATGGCACATAGGGATTCCCCTGTACTAAGCACAATTCAGCAGGAACAGCCCCCTAAGTTTGCTCATAGCCTGTACAGAGAGATACCATAAAACTATGGCACATAGGGATTCCCCTGTACTAAGACTTGGTACCATTGAACATTGAGGGCTTGGTGAGTTGATAAAGGTTCTTGGAAAGAATCCCCCCTACAGTTCCCAATATATTGCCACTAGTGGAAGAAAGAAAGAGGGAGAGCCTGGGTTTCATACAGAGTATAGGGTTAAGGGTTGGGCTGCAAGTGGCTGACATTCCTTGAAATAAACAGAAGTGCTGCAAAGTGGGATTATGTAATGCTAATATATATATATATATGAATGTATATCTTTATTTATAAAGTGCTACTTATGTACACAGCGCTGAACAGTAGTATATATATATATACGGTTCCACCAGAGGGGGATGAAAGGGCCACAATAATAAAGTGTAGAGCCCGGCGGCAGCAGTAGAATCCATATATCATTATTCTGGGTAATTCAATATAAATATAAATGTAAGTATACAGCCGGCAGGGTAGTATCTGATATCCTGTAACATAAATGGAGACATAGGGAGATATTAGTGAATATGATTGTATTCCTCGGGGGGATTTGGGAGATCAGCGGTAATGCTCAGCATTAGTTAGTGGGGTTGTGGCCCCCCAAATGCAGAAAGCTTGGGGTCCCACTGAGCCGGGGAATATTAATATTTGGGGTCTCCAACTTGCTCCCACAGGGGTAACGGCTAATTGTAAGAAAGTGCAGCGCTACTAAGGATAGATCGGAAGAAATCCAGTTAAAGACACGGAGCAGTCGATTCCCATAGCAACATATCTGGGCCAAACTCTATTATCATGACACACAGGTTACTGTTGCAACAGATACAAATTAGCTGGTTTTTTTTTTTTTTTGCTATTTTTGGGAGCTGACGCCTGTGCAGATGGCTCTAATTGGCTGAGATTGGCACGGAGCTCTGATTGCTCCGAGATGCGCTAATCGGAAGCTGCGGGCCCCATGGTGTTTTATTCCTTCTGCCAGACTGACGTCTTCCAGAGACCCCGGGTGCGCCGGCGGGTTACAGGGGGCAGGGACAGATAAGGAGAGGGAATAGAAGTTTTATGGGAGCAACTTATTGATTGCAGTTTGAGTCTCTGGGTATAGAAAGCTGCCTGTAACTCCTCACTGCAGGTACAGCTTATTGTGTGCCCAGAACATTCCTTCTCTGTATATTTGTATTTATACATATGGGTAGGAGGTGCCATAGTGTTTCCCTTAGACAGTACAGTATGGGGGTACAGCTTATTGTGTGCCCAGAACATTCCTTCTCTGTATATTTGTATTTATACATATGGGTAGGAGGTGCCATAGTGTTTCCCTTAGACAGTACAGTATGGGGGTACAGCTTATTGTGTGCCCAGAACATTCCTTCTCTGTATATTTGTATTTATACATATGGGTAGGAGGTGCCATAGTGTTTCCCTTAGACAGTACAGTATGAGGGTACAGCTTATTGTGTGCCCAGAACATTCCTTCTCTGTATATTTGTATTTATACATATGGGTAGGGGGTGCCATAGTGTTTCCCTTAGATAGTACAGTATGGGGGTACAGCTTATTGTGTGCCCAGAACATTCCTTCTCTGTATATTTGTATTTATACATATGGGTAGGAGGTGCCATAGTGTTTCCCTTAGACAGTACAGTATGGGGGTACAGCTTATTGTGTGCCCAGAACATTCCTTCTCTGTATATTTGTATTTATACATATGGGTAGGAGGTGCCATAGTGTTTCCCTTAGACAGTACAGTATGGGGGTACAGCTTATTGTGTGCCCAGAACATTCCTTCTCTGTATATTTGTATTTATACATATGGGTAGGAGGTGCCATAGTGTTTCCCTTAGACAGTACAGTATGGGGGTACAGCTTATTGTGTGCCCAGAGCATTCCTTCTCTGTATATTTGTATTTATACATATGGGTAGGAGGTGCCATAGTGTTTCCCTTAGACAGTACAGTATGGGGGTACAGCTTATTGTGTGCCCAGAACATTCCTTCTCTGTATATTTGTATTTATACATATGGGTAGGAGGTGCCATAGTGTTTCCCTTAGACAGTACAGTATGGGGTACAGCTTATTGTGTGCCCAGAGCATTCCTTCTCTGTATATTTGTATTTATACATATGGGTAGGAGGTGCCATAGTGTTTCCCTTAGACAGTACAGTATCGGGTACAGCTTATTGTGTGCCCAGAACATTCCTTCTCTGTATATTTGTATTTATACATATGGGTAGGAGGTGCCATAGTGTTTCCCTTAGACAGTACAGTATGGGGGTACAGCTTATTGTGTGCCCAGAACATTCCTTCTCTGTATATTTGTATTTATACATATGGGTAGGGGGTGCCATAGTGTTTCCCTTAGACAGTACAGTATGGGGGTACAGCTTATTGTGTGCCCAGAACATTCCTTCTCTGTATATTTGTATTTATACATATGGGTAGGAGGTGCCATAGTGTTTCCCTTAGACAGTACAGTATGAGGGTACAGCTTATTGTGTGCCCAGAACATTCCTTCTCTGTATATTTGTATTTATACATATGGGTAGGAGGTGCCATAGTGTTTCCCTTAGACAGTACAGTATGGGGGTACAGCTTATTGTGTGCCCAGAACATTTCTTCTCTGTATATTTGTATTTATACATATGGGTAGGAGGTGCCATAGTGAGTGTATAGTAGAGCAGCTTCTGTGTTAATGAAGACTTTATAGTCGCATTTCTGCTAAGCTAAGCAGTGTGGCAACTCACCTTACTGTACTCATCCAGATATAAATGGGAGATACATGGCATATAAAGCTGCTGGCCGGGGGCTAACTGAATGCCCCAGGCAGCCTGTGTAGTCACTTGACAATGGGAAGACATTGGTGCAGTGTTCAGCATATTCCTGATATTAATATTCTGCTGGGTGGCTTGGGGGCCCGGCAGTGCTGCACGTCTCTCCCGGTTAGACTGGGAGCCCCTCGCCCTCTCTGTGCCAATGGAGCAGCCTCAGCATTTTGCTGTTTCAGCACCGTCCCTGCTTGTTCTGCAGATCAGGAGTTTGTCATAAGAATTAGGGATGCGCAGAATCCTGTTGGTTTGGGTTGGGCAGAATATCAGGCTTTAGTGCAGTTGCTATTAACTGGTTCTGCGCTGGGGGCCCAAATCTTGTATACATTGTGTTGGTACCAAAGCTTTAAAGAGAAAGAGCTTCTCTCTGTGGGAAACCAGGTTGTCAGTATCAGTCTCAGAATGGAGACCCCCCCAGGCAGTCTGAACCCTTTAGCAGGGCAGGACCCCCCCCCAGCCAGTCTGAACCCTTCAGCAGGGCAAGAGACCCCCCCCCCAGCCAGTCTGAACCCCTCAGCAGGGCAGGAGACCCCCCCCCCAGCCAGTCTGAACCCCTCAGCAGGGCAGGAGACCCCCCCCCAGCCAGTCTGAACCCCTCAGCAGGGCAAGAGACCCCCCCCCCAGCCAGTCTGAACCCCTCAGCAGGGCAGGAGACCCCCCCCCAGCCAGTCTGAACCCCTCAGCAGGGCAGGAGACCCCCCCCAGCCAGTCTGAACCCCTCAGCAGGGCAGGAGACCCCCCCACCAGCCAGTCTGAACCCTTCAGCAGGGCAGGATAACCACCCCCAGCCAGTCTGAACCCCTCAGCAGGGCAGGAGACCCCCCCTCCCGAAGCCAGTCTGAACCCTTCAGCAGGGCAGGAGAGCCACCCCCAGCCAGTCTGAACCCTTCAGTGGGGCAGAAGAACCCTCCCAGCCAGTCTGAACCCTTCAGCAGGGCAGGAGACCCCCCCCCAGCCAGTCTGAACCCTTCAGCGGGGCAGAAGAACCCTCCCAGCCAGTCTGAACCCTTCAGCAGGGCAGGAGACCCCCCCCCCCCAGCCAGTCTGAACCCTTCAGAAGGGCAGGAGAACCCTCCCAGCCAGTCTGAACCCTTCAGCAGGGCAGGATAACCACCCCAGTCAGTCTGCACCCTTCAGCAGGGCAGGGGACCCCCCCCCGAAGCCAGCCTGAACCCTTCAGCAGGGCAGGAGACCCCCCCCCCCCCGAAGCCAGTCTGAACCCTTCAGCAGGGCAGGAGAGCCACCCCCAGCCAGTCTGAACCTTTCAGCGTGGCAGAAGAACCCTCCCAGCCAGTCTGAACCCTTCAGCAGGGCAGGAGACCCCCCCCAGCCAGTCTGAACCCTTCAGAAGGGCAGGAGAACCCTCCCAGCCAGTCTGAACCCTTCAGCAGGGCAGGAGACCCCCCCCCCCAGCCAGTCTGAACCCTTCAGCAGGGCATGAGACCCCTGTAGGCACTGGTATTTACTGGCACTGGGCCCTATGCAGTGGTAGAGAGGACCTTGGGTCAGAGTAGGAGGCTTACAAGAATTCTAGGTAACAGCTTATACGGATCATGCATGTCTGCAGTGGAAAGATATCCAGTAAATTGTCATACATCTGATATTTGGTAATGGGGCACTACCTGAAAGGGAACAGGCATGTAATAGGCTCAGCAGTAGCAGATCCCAGCTTGTTAAAATACGTGTCACTATCACTTTAAAAGATTATACTTTTCTACTCCAAAAGGAGAAAATGGTTGGTTATTCTTATCTTCCCTGTGCCGTGGTTTGGGGGCCAACTGTGTATTCCCCATGCCAGCCCTGTCCCCAGAAGCACTTTCAGCACAGCCCAGATACAGTGATCCTTTACTCCATGGTTGGACAAAGGGAGCTCTTCCCAATTAACTACATTATTTTCTTCCTATTTTTATTATTATTATTATTATTATTATTATTATTATTATTACATGTCTATGGGCAGCACCCTTTGAAGGCGTCCCCCCTCTTTTCCTCTTTGACTCTTCAGAACTAATCTGTCTCAATGTCTCAGAGTTCATTTTTGTATTCTAGGAACCCCACCACCCCATGGAAGCCCCAATCATCTCCCCAGTCCTTCAGAGGAAGCTTCTTATTGGCCGTGTATCAAACCACAGTTGTAGTTGAGTTGCTTCTCTGTGTAGCTTGCCCTTGGTTTCCTTGTAGAGTGTAAGCTCTTTTGGACAGGTCTCTCTTCACCTCTTGTATCGGTTATTGGTTGCTTTATATGTTACTCCTTGTAGAGTGTAAGCTCTTTTGGGCAGGGCTCTCTTCCCCTCCTGTATCGGTTACTGATTGCTTTATATGTTACTCCTTGTAGATTGTAAGCTCTTTTGGGCAGGGCTCCCTTCCCCTCCTGTATCGGTTATTGATTGCTTTATATGTTACTCCTTGTAGAGTGTAAGCTCTTTTGGGCAGGGCTCCCTTCCCCTCCTGTATCGGTTATTGGTTGCTTTATATGTTACTCCTTGTAGAGTGTAAGCTCTTTTGGGCAGGGCTCCCTTCCCCTCCTGTATCGGTTACTGATTGCTTTATATGTTACTCCTTGTAGAGTGTAAGCTCTTTTGGGCAGGGCTCCCTTCCCCTCTTGTATCGGTTACTGATTGCTTTATATGTTACTCCTTGTAGAGTGTAAGCTCTTTTGGGCAGGGCTCCCTTCCCCTCCTGTATCGGTTACTCATTGCTTTATATGTTACTCCTTGTAGATTGTAAGCTCTTTTGGGCAGGGCTCCCTTCCCCTCTTGTATCGGTTATTGGTTGCTTTATATGTTACTCTGTATGCCCAATGTATGAAACCCACTTATTGTACAGCGCTGCGGAATATGTTGGCGCTTTATAAATAAATGTTAATAATAATAATAATCTAGCAGAGCATGGGAAGTAGGGATGCACCAATTCCCGGATTCGGTTTGGGATTCAGCTGAATCCTTCAGTGTTGGTTTGGGGGTTCGGCCAAACCTAAAAAAGTGGGTTCCGTGCATCCCTAATGGAAAGATGTTTGGTGAGGGCAGCTAGGTGACCAAATCAGGCTTGTCTGATTCTTTGGGACAGTGATTGGATCATAATAGGTGTCTATGCAACCCCATCAGGTAGGAACCACATTATTGACCCAATGTGTTTCTTGCACACCAGGATTTTCACACTTGCCCAACAGGTTTGCCCAGATATTTATTGGGCAGGTCATGTTGGCTCCGTACATGGGCCAGTAAGCTGGCATGGACCAGTGTGGGCTGTACAGACTGCTTACAGTTGCCTAGAGCACCCCGGTTAATAATGGGATTATAGATGCCTTCAGGCTACAAGAGACCCCTGAGAATTGATAGATTGGAAACCACACCACTGGGGGGCACTCTGCCATGGGGAATACAGGGAAGGCAGCTATAGAAGGGTATATGATTCCATATTTCAGCCATATTTCTATTACAGGCAATTTAAAAAATGCATTTGGGCTCAGCTGGCAGGAACGTGTAATGTTGTACTTTCTATACTACGTCGATGGGTTCATAAGCAGAGCAGTAAGTGATCACAGCCTTTACATGGCAGCAGGGTCCGGATAAGTACATGTAGTTCCAGGGGCAATGGGTTCCTGTGGAGCCGACATGGGGGGGGGGGATATAGTTCTGATTTCTTCTGCTCATGATTCAACCTGCTGCCCCGACCCACAGAGGAGTCTTCCGATTGGGCCCCTCGCAGTCGCAGCCATTAAAGCTTTGATTCATTAATTACCTGGCTTTCTGCTAGAATATTGATGGCTGTAATTGAAGCTAATGTAGAAATGATAATAGGAACGCGGCTGCTCCTCTGCCAGCGGAATACAGTCGTGGATTTATAAGAACGGGTCGGATATGTCTCAAGTGGGTCAGAGGGGGGTTCCTGCGCTGTAACAGGTAACTTCTTGCCCTTTTAACCCATAATAATGAAATATAAGTATATAGCATTGCAATCGTAGCAGCGGTGCAGTGACCCATGTAAAGGGATGATCCGGTCAGCCTGGCCTGCGGCTCTCCCACTCACGCAACATACAGACATTTGCCATTTACTTACGTGTAAGTGCTGTGTGTAGGCTTGGGGGCTGTGGGGACGGAATATTAAATCTGAATATATCTTATTGCTATTGTACTTTTCAGAGCAGGATTCTGGCTGCCTAACTGCAAAGTGTTGGTGGTTGTTTAGATGAGTCCTTTAGGCATATCCTTTTGTTTTCTGCATCATAAGTTGCAATTGGTCAAGGCTACAGTAATGTCGAGGCCAATCAGAACATTAAAATGTTCACAGAACTACACCAACCTGTTGCTATTCACAAGATAAGGTCCCTGACAAGACTAGAGCAATCAAAACATTGGCTGGGCTAGAATCAACCGGTAGCCAATCAGAGCTTGAGAACTATTGCAGGAATAGAACCGCCGTTCAGCCAATCAGGGCATTAGTACATCTCTGTGGGGTATAATCAACCTGCGGCCAATAAAAGCAATACTTTAGCAGGGGTAAAGCCAACCTGGAGCTGATAACCTTATTCAATCTTTTCCAGGGCTAAAAGGCCTGTAGCCAATCAGAATATTTTAACTTTTATAGGGCTAAACAACCTTTATCCAATCGGAGTATTATAACTTTTTTAGGGCTAGACAACCGGTAGCCAATCAGGGTATTATAACTTTTGTAGGTTTAGACAACCTGTAGCCAATCTGAGTATTAGAGCTTTTGCAGAGCTAGACAACCTGTAGCCAATCGGAGTATTAGAGCTTTTGCAGAGCTAGACAACCTGTAGCCAATCGGAGCATTAGAGCTTTTGCAGAGCTAGACAACCTGTAGCCAATCGGAGCATTAGAGCTTTTGCAGAGCTAGACAACCTGTAGCCAATCTGAGTATTAGAGCTTTTGCAGAGCTAGACAACCTGTAGCCAATCTGAGTATTAGAGCTTTTGCAGAGCTAGACAACCTGTAGCCAATCGGAGTATTAGAGCTTTTGCAGAGCTAGACAACCTGTAGCCAATCTGAGTATTAGAGCTTTTGCAGAGCTAGACAACCTTTAGCCAATCGGAGTATTAGAGCTTTTGCAGAGCTAGACAACCTGTAGCCAATCGGAGTATTAGAGCTTTTGCAGAGCTAGACAACCTGTAGCCAATCGGAGTATTAGAGCTTTTGCAGAGCTAGACAACCTGTAGCCAATCGGAGTATTAGAGCTTTTGCAGAGCTAGACAACCTGTAGCCAATCGGAGCATTAGAGCTTTTGCAGAGCTAGACAACCTGTAGCCAATTGGAACATTAGAGCTTTTGCAGAGCTAGACAACCTGTAGCCAATTGAAGCATTAGAGCTTTTGCAGAGCTAGACAACCTGTAGCCAATCGGAGTATTAGAGCTTTTGCAGAGCTAGACAACCTGTAGCCAATCGGAGTATTAGAGCTTTTGCAGAGCTAGACAACCTGTAGCCAATCGGAGCATTAGAGCTTTTGCAGAGCTAGACAACCTGTAGCCAATCGGAGTATTAGAGCTTTTGCAGAGCTAGACAACCTGTAGCCAATCGGAGTATTAGAGCTTTTGCAGAGCTAGACAACCTGTAGCCAATCGGAGCATTAGAGCTTTTGCAGAGCTAGACAACCTGTAGCCAATCGGAGTATTAGAGCTTTTGCAGAGCTAGACAACCTGTAGCCAATCGGAGTATTAGAGCTTTTGCAGAGATTGAAAACCTGTAGCCAATCGGAGCATTAGAGCTTTTGCAGAGCTAGACAACCTGTAGCCAATTGAAGCATTAGAGCTTTTGCAGAGCTAGACAACCTGTAGCCAATCGGAGTATTAGAGCTTTTGCAGAGCTAGACAACCTGTAGCCAATCGGAGTATTAGAGCTTTTGCAGAGCTAGACAACCTGTAGCCAATCGGAGCATTAGAGCTTTTGCAGAGCTAGACAACCTGTAGCCAATCGGAGTATTAGAGCTTTTGCAGAGATTGAAAACCTGTAGCCAATCGGAGCATTAGAGCTTTTGCAGAGCTAGACAACCTGTAGCCAATTGAAGCATTAGAGCTTTTGCAGAGCTAGACAACCTGTAGCCAATTGAAGCATTAGAGCTTTTGCAGAGCTAGACAACCTGAAGCCAATCGGAGTATTAGAGCTTTTGCAGAGCTAGACAACCTGTAGCCAATTGGAGCATTAGAGCTTTTGCAGAGCTAGACAACCTGTAGCCAATCGGAGTATTAGAGCTTTTGCAGAGATTGAAAACCTGTAGCCAATCGGAGCATTAGAGCTTTTGCAGAGCTAGAAAACCTGTAGCCAATCAGAAAATAAAGCTTGCCATAGACAGGCTGATATTAGTTGCCAACTCTAGACCAAGTTGGTAGCTTACTATCCCATGCACGGGCCTAAACTGACATAGGATGGATTTAAAAGTCCCATTAGCAGGGGCCACATTGATTCATTATGTAATTAATTCATGAATTTCTTTTCCAATAGGTCTCCATGGGCCGCTATTATGATCTAGCTGTTGGCAATCTGATGGCAGGCTATGGTCCATATTCTGGCCTAAGGCACTAGCTTTAGGCTGTTTTTGCCAAATCATATTGCTGTTGTTCATACTGTATTTTACTTTGCCTTTATACATAAAGTATAATTCAGTTAGGAGAGAACATGGACTCAGTGTATTTGCTAATTATTGAGATATAAGAGCTTACAATCTACTGGAAGTTTAGAGCACATACAAAATGGACATGGTAATAGGGTGGCCCAGTCACAAGATCTTTAAATGCTGTGGAGTGCGAGCTGGCCCCAATGATCCAGTTACAACGAAGAGTTAAAGGAGAAGGAAAGCTACTGATGCAGCTTCTTCCGTCAATAGGGCAGGTTAAAATGCTATATTTATCTTGGAGAATGCTTTACCATACCTGCATAAACAGCCCTAGAGACTCTCTGTATTTGTTGAAGAAAGCAGCTGCCATTTTACCTTGGTCTCACTTTACTTCCTGTCTGCATCTCTGTGCTCTGGGCTCAGATTACAGCAGAGGGGGAGGGGGGAAGAAGGAAAGGGGAGAGAGGAGCAAACTGAGCACGCTCAAGCCAGAGCCCAGGAGGTTTTAGCTCAGAGTCTGATACCAAAGAACATGTGTACAGAATAGAAGGAAAGAAAGAAATGCCTTGTTTCTTTTGACAGAGGACTCAGAGCAGCATTACTGTGAGTGCTTATGGCTGTATTTACATTGATCTTCCTGATAAAGCTTACTTATTTAACCTTTCCTTCTGAACCTTTAAGCTTAATTGCCTATGTAGCTTTGTAAATATATAGAGATGGGGGGGGGGGCTAGAAAATAAGGAGGGCTACACTTTCACATAGACCACTCAAAGGGCCCCTGTAATGCTTGTGTCCCCGTGTAAACTGAATCATTCCTGTGACCTAACAGAAGTCTTGTCATGTTCGCTAGTGTTACAGGGAATTTCCTGCTATCCCTTGCGTTTGGCTGAGTTATAGAGACCCCTCCCTGCTGAAATGCACGCGTCTCCATGCAGAACCGGCAGTGCGTCCCCCATCAGTCTGGAACTGGCGCTCCTAATGTAATAGGGATATAAACTACGTAACTATGGTAACGCGCCCCGGGCTCTAACACAGACCATAAAGCAGTCTGAAAGGTTCCTTTGCTAAAGGTGGGGCACACCGGGATTTATACCTTGCGAGTACGGGTGGGTGTTACTGAATATGCTGCAGGGACTGTGCTAAGATTAATACATTACATTTTCTGAAATATCTTTTTTTTATCATTGTTTTTTACGATTTCATAAAATCGTAATTTGATTAAATATTCAGTGTAATATTTACTGTGGGTGAGCAGAGCAGGTAGGAATAACTGTGCCGTTCCTCGGGGGCCGCTCACTGGGATTCCTATTGATTCTGCTCTCTGTAGTGGAACCCATTGCTGGGGATGAGCGGGGAATACTTCATAGCAACCCAGACGGACAGTAATATGGCAGGGCTCCCTGTGTGCCGGAGGGGAATATATCCTGCTCGCGTGGGAAAGGCAATAAACAAAGTATATTTACCATGAAGCGTGCAGGGAATGCAGAGAGAAATCAGAGAATAAAGAATCAGTTTTGTGCTGAGATCCCTCATTCATTTACATCAAAGAGATCCACATAAATCCAGTCTATATGTTCTACCCCTTCTACCCCCCTCTCTATCTGCAAATGGGCAGCTTCTTTCCACTCCCACAGAGGCCACGAGATATAAAAGTGACTCCCCAAACTGTTTTGATTTGGGGTTTGAAACCCAAAGCAGATTCATCCACAGTCATACACAGTTATCCCTTGTTATGTTATTATTGCTTCATTGTTGTTATTTAGAATTCTTTTTAAACTCAACCCCTCCTAAACTGTAAGGAATGTATGGTTGCTAAGGTCAGTAAGCTTAGCAACAAGATGGCTCTCACAGTCCCACTCTGGCACTCTGTTACTTGATTGTAGATTCTATTATATACAGTGTGGGAAGGGTTACTAAAAGCTAAGAGTTTGCAATGTGCAGAGAGGCCTCCCAAGAGCATTAAACATCAAGTGCTAGAATGTGCAGGGAGGCCTCCCTATAGGATTAAAAACCCAGTGCTAGAATGAGCAGGGAGGCCTCCCCAGAGGATATAAAGCCCAGTGCTAGAATGAGCAGGGAGGCCTCCCCAGAGGATATAAAGCCCAGTGCTAGAATGAGCAGGGAGGCCTCCCCAGAGGATATAAAGCCCAGTGCTAGAATGAGCAGGGAGGCCTCCCCAGAGGATATAAAGCCCAGTGCTAGAATGAGCAGGGAGGCCTCCCCAGAGGATATAAAGCCCAGTGCTAGAATGAGCAGGGAGGCCTCCCCAGAGGATATAAAGCCCAGTGCTAGAATGAGCAGGGAGGCCTCCCCAGAGGATATAAAGCTCAGTGCTAGAATGAGAAGGGAGGCCTCCCCAGAGGATATAAAGCCCAGTGCTAGAATTAGCAGGGAGGCCTCCCCAGAGGATATAAAGCCCAGTGCTAGAATGAGCAGGGAGGCCTCCCCAGAGGATATAAAGCCCAGTGCTAGGATGAGCAGGGAGGCCTCCCCAGAGGATATAAAGCCCAGTGCTAGAATGAGCAGGGAGGCCTCCCCAGAGGATATAAAGCCCAGTGCTAGAATGAGCAGGGAGGCCTCCCCAGAGGATATAAAGCCCAGTGCTAGAATGAGCAGGGAGGCCTCCCTACAGGTATAAGCAATGATTCCATATCAGCGCAGCCAGGGAAGCCTATTAATGCGATGGAATGGACTCGCAGTTCTGTGCTGCACTAATGCAAATCAATAGGGAATGAATGACACAATATAAAGAGCTTAGTGCTGAGTCGGCCCTAATCCTGCCCACCGGCCAGACTGGATCGCTGGAACCCAAAGCTCATTTTATTAAAGACCTTCTCCCTCTTCTCCTCTAATATAAATACTTTGTTTCAGAGACTTAAAGGGACAGTGTAACCCCTTCTAAATATGAGCTAAATGAATAGGGTACAGTACAGGATGTGAGTTTGGCCGAAACAATACAAGATGTGAGTTTGTCCGACACAACGCAAGATGTGAGTTTGTCCGACACAATACAAGATGTGAGTTTGGCCGACACAATACAAGATGTGAGTTTGGCCGACACAATACAAGATATGAGTTTGGCCGAAACAATACAAGATGTGAGTTTGGCCGAAACAATACAAGATGTGAGTTTGGCCGACACAATACAAGATATGAGTTTGGCCGACACAATACAAGATATGAGTTTGGCCGACACAATACAAGATGTGAGTTTGGCCGACACAATACAAGATGTGAGTTTGGCCGACACAACACAAGATGTGAGTTTGGCCGACACAACGCAAGATATGAGTTTGGCCGACACAACGCAAGATATGAGTTTGGCCGTCACAACGCAAGATATAAGTTTGCCCGACACAACGCAAGAAATGAGTTTGGCCGACACAACGCAAGATATGAGTTTGGCCGACACAACGCAAGATATAAGTTTGGCCAACAACGCAAGATATGAGTTTGCCCGACACAATACAAGATATGAGTTTGGCCGACACAACGCAAGATATGAGTTTGGCCGTCACAACGCAAGATATAAGTTTGCCCGACACAACGCAAGAAATGAGTTTGGCCGACACAACGCAAGATATGAGTTTGGCCGACACAACGCAAGATATAAGTTTGGCCGACAACGCAAGATATGAGTTTGGCCGACACAATACAAGATATGAGTTTGGCCGACACAATACAAGATATGAGTTTGGCCGACACAACACAAGATATGAGTTTGGCCGACACAATACCATGAGGGGGGGCAGTAAAGAACAAGGAATCCCAACACAGTGTTAGAGTGCCAGGCTTTGCCCCGCTTACCCTCTCTTTATCTGCCCAATACTAATCACTTATGGGATTGTTACATCTAATGTGACTGGCTAGTTTCTAATCACCGCTATGTCTTTTCCCTTCTCATAATCACCCCTCCCTAATGGCTAATTGTATCCCATCCGTCACGCTCTCCCATGGTTATTGCTTCTGCTGAGAAATATTCTGCTTTAAACAATTTCCCATGTAATGGTCTATTAAATAGAGTTTGTTTAATAATCCCATTGTGGTTATTGGATTCCTGTGCTGGGAGAGGAGTTATTTCTCTCTGTCTGTTCTGCTCGGGACATAACCGCCCTTGTATTCCTCGTACATTAGTACTACAGGGCTGTGTGCCTGTTAGTGTGGGGCCCGGGGGGGGGGGGGGGGGCATAGGGGCCATTTTTAAGCTTTTTGCTTCTTGTCCTATTGCCCCTTCATGGCACCCAGTTGCTCTAATATCCAGGAGACTGATAAGCAAGATTGATCTATAAGGGAGAAGACACACGGGACTACTAGTAGCAGCTACTTGTCACGGCTACACAAACAGACAATGCTGATCATTTACTGATAATTGTTTCTACGTGTATTTTAGCAGAGGCAATTCTCAGTATTTTCAAGGTATTTTCTGGCATTAAGTAGCCGTGACAAGTAGCGGCTACTAAGTAGCACGGTGTGTCTTTGCCCTTAAGTTGGCCTGCGTGATGCAGAGAAACCTTGTCTTTATTGGCTTTCTACTACATCAATAGGGTACAAGCTTAGCGAGTGACTGGGGCAAATATTATCAAGATGGATGTTACTGTCTTGGACCCAAACATGGCTTGCCATTGGTTGCTGTTGGCAGAGTGTGTTGGCCCTGGGTGTGGAGTTGGTCATTTTATTATTTTAAAGTAAAACTATACCCCCAAACAATGTAGGTCTCTATACAAATATATTGCATAAACAGCTCATATATAGAAACCTGCTTCATCTAAATAAACCATTTTCATAATAACTTTTTAGCAGTATGTGCCATTGGGTAATCCTAAATAGGAAACTGCCATTTTAAGTACTAAGGGCCGCCCCCTGGGATCATAGGAGTCACAGTGCACACAAACAAGCCAATCACACATACATGTTCCAGGTTTGGAATGGTTCCCTAAGCCCCGCCCCCTGTTCCCCTGCTGATCTGGCTGACTACTTTGAGACCCAAATGTAACAGTAGTCGCCTGTCCCCAGCCTGCCTTCAGCCTCCCTCCTCCCAATCCCACAATTCCCTGCTGCACACGTGATGCCAATAAGGAAGGAACATCCCAGTGCAATGCATTGTGGGGTATGTAGTTCCTGCATGCTGTCTGTAAGCTGTGGGGAAGTTGTTACAATTTGTAACATCATTGCTTTAGTCCCTCCTCCCCTGCCAGGATATCAAATGATACAGAAAGAGAAGAACCGTTATAAAAATGGTATTTATTCCTCCTTTAGATTACAGTGATAGGTTTATTAGGGTTTCTGTGTTTTGGTTCAGAGGCTGGAGGTCCCCTTTAAGACAGACAGCCATTCAGCAAAAGGTGCCATGTGATGAAGTGATAGTACAACTGCCCCTTTAATCGAAGGTTCTGTGTTGCATTGAACCGAGTCCATTTTCCCAGCACCCCCTGGAGCCCTTTGCCCCACACAGAGAAGCAACATGGTGGCATTTATATACAAACAAGCAGAAAAACCATCTGTTCCCTTCCGGCTCCTGATTGATGCTCGGCCCGACTGCCAACATCTCACTGTCAGACAGGAGTGAGTCAGGCGCTTCAATGGGGATTCAAGTCTCGCTCGTGGCAGTGATCTCTTTGTTGTGTAAGTGCGGCGCTGGATTCACGGGGAGGCCAATAGGATCTAAGCCAAGAGCTCATCATCCACCTAAAGCGCCTATCTGTGTGTGCCCCCCAACGCCTGTAACCCACAAACACAGAATGTCAGTCATGGGGGGTTATTGTGCTGCCTGTACTATCCCCTCCCCGCTGGTACCGGCATGATCTATAGGTCACTATTGCTTTGCCATTTGGGACATCGATCCGGTTGCTTGTGACAGATCAATAGTGAATAGCGACGATAAATCTCAGGCCTTATTTAGCTTCCTCGGGGAGGAACGTTCCCAATAAATGAGAAATCACTCGGATTCCCATGAATGTCGGACGTGAGATTAATAAAGGTTACAGAGCGGCAGTGGGGGCCGCGTTGGTTGCTACGCACAGAGCTGGGTATCTTGACTGCACATGCCTTGGTATCGGGGGGACTGGCACCCCAAACATCTGAAGCAGGACCCCTCGTCCCCCAAGGGGCCTGGGTACCCCTGGAACTATAGCAGGGTGACTGTTACCCCAATGTTTCTATATATCTGTAACCTTGTTATGGGCTAAGGGGGCCCAGCCTGAAGGCCAGTTAGGGGGGGATTTGGGGTGAGTGCTTATTTGTGCCCTGGGTACCCCTGGAACTATAGCAGGGTGACTGTTACCCCAATGTTTCTATATATCTGTAACCTTGTTATGGGCTAAGGGGGCCCAGCCTGAAGGCCAGTTAGGGGGGGATTTGGGGTGAGTGCTTATTTGTGCCCTGGGTACCCCTGGAACTATAGCGGGGTGACTGTTACCCCAATGTTTCTATATATCTGTAACCTTGTTATGGGCTAAGGGGGCCCAGCCTGAAGGCCAGTTAGGGGGAAATTTGAGGTGAGTGGATATTTGGGCCCTGGGTACCCATGGAACTATAGCGGGGTGACTGTTACCCCAATGTTTCTATATATCTGTAACCTTGTTATGGGCTAAGGGGGCCCAGCCTGAAGGCCAGTTAGGGGGGGATTTGGGGTGAGTGCTTATTTGTGCCCTGGGTACCCCTGGAACTATAGCGGGGTGACTGTTACCCCAATGTTTCTATATATCTGTAACCTTGTTATGGGCTAAGGGGGCCCAGCCTGAAGGCCAGTTAGGGGGGGATTTGGGGTGAGTGCTTATTTGTGCCCTGGGTACCCCTGGAACTATAGCGGGGTGACTGTTACCCCAATGTTTCTATATATCTGTAATCTTGTTATGGGCTAAGGGGGCCCAGCCTGAAGGCCAGTTAGGGGGAAATTTGAGGTGAGTGGATATTTGGGCCCTGGGTACCCCTGGAACTATAGCGGGGTGACTGTTACCCCAATGTTTCTATATATCTGTAACCTTGTTATGGGCTAAGGGGGCCCAGCCTGAAGGCCAGTTAGGGGGGGATTTGGGGTGAGTGCTTATTTGTGCCCTGGGTACCCCTGGAACTATAGCAGGGTGACTGTTACCCCAATGTTTCTATATATCTGTAACCTTGTTATGGGCTAAGGGGGCCCAGCCTGAAGGCCAGTTAGGGGGGGATTTGGGGTGAGTGCTTATTTGTGCCCTGGGTACCCCTGGAACTATAGCGGGGTGACTGTTACCCCAATGTTTCTATATATCTGTAACCTTGTTATGGGCTAAGGGGGCCCAGCCTGAAGGCCAGTTAGGGGGGGATTTGGGGTGAGTGCTTATTTGTGCCCTGGGTACCCCTGGAACTATAGCGGGGTGACTGTTACCCCAATGTTTCTATATATCTGTAACCTTGTTATGGGCTAAGCTTAAAATAATAATGCTTGCACTTACCAAGAAGTAATGAATAAATATCAACAAAGGAAGAAAATGAAAAGCCTGTTTTCTCCCAGTAATAGATGTTATGTTCAGTCTGGATTCTTTTTGAAGCTCGTAACAGCCATCTAATGAGAAATCTGAGGGCGGATTGTATTCTAAAGCTTGTTGATACTAACTTTATTACAGTGTCTCGCTGCTACGCTACAGTCTCACCAGTTATGTGCCGGCTTCTCCCAGTGGGATTCCTGCTCGGTGCCATAATCATCTTCCAGGTGTCGCCTTAATAACATCATGGGCTCTGCTTTTAGGGAGAGAAAAATCCTTCTGCTAGTTTTGCTTTAATTTAGTTTCTGGGCCACCATAATTATGGTAGGGCTTTGGCTAAACAGAAATAGAATATTAAGTAGAACTACCAGCATCCCCACCTATTATCCCCCCACTGCTACTATAGGCACCATCTCTCCCTACTATACCTGCTATCCCACAGCCCCATTCCCTTCCCAGAGGCTATTATCCCCCCACTGCTACTATAGGCACCATCTCTCCCTACTATACCTGCTATCCCACAGCCCCAGTCCCTTCCCAGAGGCTATTATCCCCCCATTGCTACTATAGGCACCATCTCTCCCTACTATACCTGCTATCCCACAGCCCCAGTCCCTTCCCAGAGGCTATTATCCCCCCACTGCTACTATAGGCACCATCTCTCCCTACTATACCTGCTATCCCACAGCCCCAGTCCCTTCCCAGAGGCTATTATCCCCCCACTGCTACTATAGGCACCATCTCTCCCTACTATACCTGCTATCCCACAGCCCCAGTCCCTTCCCAGAGGCTATTATCCCCCCACTGCTACTATAGGCACCATCTCTCCCTACTATACCTGCTATCCCACAGCCCCAGTCCCTTCCCAGAGGCTATTATCCCCCACTGCTACTATAGGCACCATCTCTCCCTACTATACCTGCTATCCCACAGCCCCAGTCCCTTCCCAGAGGCTATTATCCCCCCACTGCTACTATAGGCACCATCTCTCCCTACTATACCTGCTATCCCACAGCCCCAGTCCCTTCCCAGAGGCTATTATCCCCCCACTGCTACTATAGGCACCATCTCTCCCTACTATACCTGCTATCCCACAGCCCCCAGTCCCTTCCCAGAGGCTATTATCCCCCCACTGCTACTATAGGCACCATCTCTCCCTACTATACCTGCTATCCCACAGCCCCAGTCCCTTCCCAGAGGCTATTATCCCCCCACTGCTACTATAGGCACCATCTCTCCCTACTATACCTGCTATCCCACAGCCCCAGTCCCTTCCCAGAGGCTATTATCCCCCCACTGCTACTATAGGCACCATCTCTCCCTACTATACCTGCTATCCCACAGCCCCAGTCCCTTCCCAGAGGCTATTATCCCCCCACTGCTACTATAGGCACCATCTCTCCCTACTATACCTGCTATCCCACAGCCCCAGTCCCTTCCCAGAGGCTATTATCCCACTGCTACTATAGGCACCATCTCTCCCTACTATACCTGCTATCCCACAGCCCCAGTCCCTTCCCAGAGGCTATTATCCCCCCACTGCTACTATAGGCACCATCTCTCCCTACTATACCTGCTATCCCACAGGCGGGGAAAGATGTGAATGATCGACACTATTTGTTAAGAGCTGTGTAATGTGTTGACGCTGAATAAATAAAGGATAATTATAGAAGTTTGGCACTAATCGGGTGGATCGACCTACAACGCAAGCCTGTGAGGCACAATGAACATCTGCTTTCCGTCTGTATTTAACACGGAATAGTACGTACTCTTTCTGCCGGCTGTGCGCAGTATTGCAAATAGCTCCTCTCAAAATAATTTCTCTAATTATTTTCTGCTAATTACATTATTTTTTTAACCATTGCCAATTTCTTTCCTTTTCAATTCTGATTCCTGACCGCTTTAATCCCCATGGAAGATAAGCATATGGGCCGGGAATGCGCTCGGCTGACGGCAGGTTGATTTCGCTTTATTATCCAGCGCATTACAGTGTTTTATTTACTCAAGTCGGCCAGAAAACTCGCCGCTCTTAATATTGTTTAATTAGCTTCTAATTGCTTGCTAAATAGAGGACAGCGGTAGGATACGGAGCTAAAAATACCAGCCCTTATCTGTATGTTGCCCGATGTAATTATACTACAAGTGGGCTTTATGCCTTTCCGTGTGGTTAATCTTTCATTCGCAGGTACCGGCGCTTTATTTCGCTGCGAAAGGAATTAAATCATCCAAATGCAACGGTTGCCTGAAAACAATGCGTAAGAAATCTTAAAGGATCATTAAAAGGGGTCGATATGTATTGAAAGACAATCTCAAAAAGATCATTTATATTTCTGATATGTGATCAATGAATCTCATGTGTTTAGCATGTACATATCAGCCAGTGCTTCATTTTATGCCTTTTTACAGTGAGCCGCCATTTTGTAGATTTCTGTGAGTCACACGCTGATCACATGACAGGAAAAAACACCTTTTGTAACTATTACAGGAGGATGTGTGGGAGCAAAAGACATGACTCCGCCCACTCATCACTTAATGTACCAAGTTGCATTGGTTGTTTTTGTGAGGGCGGAGTCTTGTGCAAACCAGTGGGACGGACTTAAGTAAAATGGCAGCGATTCATATTGGGACTCTCCAATGGCACATTCTCTTAAATAAAAATTTTTATTTAAAAAGTGTATTAAACATTAGGTTTTTTCAGTGATATATCATTATAGCAGGGGTGGGCAAACTATGGCCCGTTGGCCTTCTTAATCCAGTCCGCCGACTCCACGGCCCCCTTTAAGGAATTACGGGCCCTGATTGGTTGCGCGTGACGTCAATACGCACCGGGCGCAACTGTATAAAAGTGTTCTGATGGAGTAGTGAGCTGGGGGACAGACGCAGCCGAAGGATGGAGGAAGCAGGCCGACGCAGGAGGTCACTGGAGCTGGGGGGAGCCACAGGAAGTTGTAGGTCGCTGGAGCTGGGGGGAGCCACAGGAAGTTGTAGGTCGCTGGAGCTGGGGGGAGCCACAGGAAGTTGTAGGTCGCTGGAGCTGGGGGGAGCCACAGGAAGTTGTAGGTCGCTGGAGCTGGGGGGAGCCACAGGAAGTTGTAGGTCGCTGGAGCTGGGGGGAGCCACAGGAAGTTGTAGGTCGCTGGAGCTGGGGGGAGCCACAGGAAGTTGTAGGTCGCTGGAGCTGGGGGGAGCCACAGGAAGGTGTAAGGTGCTGGAGCTGGGGGGAGCCACAGGAAGGTGTAAGGTGCTGGAGCTGGGGGGAGCCACAGGAAGGTGTAAGGTGCTGGAGCTGGGGGGGAGCCACAGGAAGCTGTAGGTTGCTGAAGGGAGGATGCTGTTTGGAAATGTTGAGGAGGATGCTGGGAAGGACGTTGGGGGGGAGCTGGAGGATGCTGGGGGGGAACAGAGAGGCCCCATGATTTCTGATGGCGGCCCTGGGCATAACGCTGGCCTGGCCTGTCTGTACGTCAATGTGGCCCCTTAGCTAAAAAGTTTGCCCACTCCTTTTATAGTGAGGCACATCCCTTGATTACCCATTGGTTAATATATGCAAGGCATTTGGGTTAAACTAGTTGGGAGGAGCTAATGTGCTACCACAAACCATACAGAGCCATTACAAAATGTGTAATAAAAAAGAACTGAAAATCAGACCCCAGCAGAAAGCTGTGAGGAACTGGCAAATCCAAATTGAGGCCCAGGTCTGGGCAGGCAGCAAGCACACAGTCCTTAAGACCGGCTGAAGGTCAAGGCAGGCAGAGAAGAGTCAAAGTCCATATTAGAGTCCTAGGGTTAAAACTGGGGATTCAGAACCAGAAGAACAAGGGTCAGGCAGGATCAGACTTGCAGGGCAGTAAATTGAGGCTCGGACAAAGCTCATGGGCCCATGATCCAGCACAGGCTGTAGAAGGACGAAGGCTTAAATAGCCGGTTAATGTAGCTACTGTCTGCAGTGGACATGGGCCAGGGAGTACAAACAGGTGAATAAGTCCGTAATATAAGCCAGTCCCTTACTGCACTGCCTCCTGTGGCTCAACCTAAAGAAGCAGCGGCCAGTAAACACCAGGTCCTGACGGGAGCTTATCCAAATCATACAAGGCTCCCATGTAAGTGTTCTCTGTATAAGTCCTAAGGGAGCCCCCTAGGGCCACAGCACCTGGTGTGTTGGTAAATGTGCCCTGATGGCTTTTCTCTAAAGGTTCAGTGAATCTAAGGTTTCCCTGGGCATTCTCTGTACCAATCCTTCTCTGTAAACCTATAAGCTTGAATACAAAGCAAGCAGCAATCCCGTAACAGGTAGTTTTAGGATAGAGCAGAGAGAGTATTTGCCTGGATCAGACGGACTACGTGAGGGGAAGACGAGTTGCTATAAGGACATAGCGGGAAACTGCACACTGAAATTCAACAACAGCCTTCAACTTGAATAACTCTGATTTATGTCAGTTCCATCCTTCTGATTGGACCAATATCAATCCTGCATTGCCAGTGTCCCATCCTATCCAAGTCCCGACTGCTGGATTGTGATGGTGGGGAGGGTGGGATGATACAGAGTGGGAAGGGTGGGATGGTACAGAGTGGGAAGGGTGGGATGGTACAGGGTGGGAAGGGTGGGATGGTACAGGGTGGGAAGGGTGGGATGGTACAGGGTGGGTAGGGTGGGATGGTACAGGGTGGGAAGGGTGGGATGGTACAGGGTGGGAAGGGTGGGATGGTACAGGGTGGGAAGGGTGGGATGGTACAGAGTGGGATGGTACAGGGTGGGAAGGGTGGGATGGTACAGAGTGGGATGGTACAGAGTGGGATGGGTGGGATGGTACAGAGTGGGATGGGTGGGATGGTACAGAGTGGGATGGGTGGGATGGTACAGAGTGGGAAGGGTGGGATGGTACAGAGTGGGATGGGTGGGATGGTACAGAGTGGGATGGGTGGGATGGTACAGAGTGGGATGGGTGGGATGGTACAGAGTGGGATGGGTGGGATGGTACAGAGTCTCCCCCGGTGTTTGCAAATATGAAACTCTGAGAATACAATATTAGCATTTGTTTCATTTTCCCATGATATTTAATAATTAAAACATGAGCAGTTTTTGAAGTCAACTCGATGGTCCATAAACCCTAATACTGTGAGGAGCACAGCTTCAGTGAGAAGATTTTATCCTGTACAATTACATGAATTAATGAAGTGGAGCAAATCAACTTTTTGGGGGCTTTTTAACTTCAAAGAATTGTTTGTAACACAAATATATATTGAAGTTATAGCAAAGAGCAATGTATGGAAGGATTGTCCTACAATCCCTCTCAAAGCTTGAAACGTTCCCCTTAGGATCCCATGTTCCTCCAGTGGGACGTGCTACAATGTTACATTTCATTTTCATTCCCCCAAGACGCAGGGACCCCACCGCTCCAATGTTGCCCTCTCCCATATTCTACAGTACATAACCTGGGTGTGGCCCCTGTGGACCAGTACCCTTTGTTAACGGCAATTCTTCCAAATCAGGGTTCCATTATATATTTACATTCAGCTTACTTTGTGTTTCCTGGAAATGTTGGTTCTGCTAGAAATTCCCAACAAGATGCCTTGAATGTTTATTGAAGTCTAGAGCAGTGGTTTTCACCCTGTGGGTCGGGACCCCTTTGGGGGCAGAATGACCCTTTCACAGGGGTCGGCTAAGACGGAAAACACATATTTCCGATGGTCTTAGGAATAATTTTATGGTTGGGGGTCACCACAACTGGAACAGGAACTGTATTAAAGGGTCGCGGCATTAGGAAGGTTGAGAACCACTGGTCTAGAGGATCAACGTAACTCTATAGGCTGGTGGTTGGGAGAAATAAGGGGGGGCATTTTGATGCCAAAACCTGATTAAAAAATTTAATTTTGTTGCGATTTATTATGTGACAAAACTGCAACAAATCCTATCTTTCTTTGGTTTGTGGTTTTAGAGATTTTTAGAGGTCTGATGCTGGCTTTAGTATGACAATACAAAAAAGTTTTGGTTTTCTGCAACTTTTTTTTTTCCTTTGTGCTTTTTCAATCCAAATCTTTTGATATATGACTGACATTCATGGAAATGAGTTTAACCCCACAACAATCCGATTGTTGGTAAATGGGCTTCCTCATGTTGGGTCAGTTATGGTCGACCAGTGGAATCTCATATACAGGATACTACAATGTCAAAGAATTTTTATCCTATCAAAGTGTGTTTAGTGCCCCTGGATGAAGCCTAAAGCACCACCCCTGTAGTTGTATGTATGTATGTATGAATGTATATCTTTATTTATAAACCGCTACTTATGTACGCAGCGCTGTACAGTAGAATACATTAATACAAACAGGGGGTTATTAAGATAATAATAGATAAATACACAGTATAACAATAAATACAAATAAATACAAGATACAGTTGCAATAAGTTAAGAGTCAAAGACACAAGAGGATGGAGGTCCCTGCCCCGTAGAGCTTACAATCTATATGGGAGGGAAACTTACAGACACAAATAGGCAAATGTAAGTGTTGTAGGTCACAGTGGGTGACACTACAATATAAGTGCCAGTTCCCAGATCAGGTGCTGGGTGAGTGCTCCAATAGGGAGTCTTTAAGTTTAGTTTTAAAAAGACTGAGGGAGGATTCTCTCCGGAGGAAATCAGGGAGGGTATTCCCAATGTGAGGGGCAGCAGGGCAGAAAGGTTTAAGGCGGGAAACAGCAGTAGTAGTTGGGGGCGCAACCAAACGATTGCTCTGCGAGGAACGAAGGAGTTGGCCAGGAACGTACGGAGACACAAGGGAAGAGATGGAGTGAGGAGCAGAGGAATGGAGTTCCAGGTATTTAACGTACATGAAGTTGTTCTCTGACCTGGAGTTTCTGCTTTATAATGTTTGTCAGCAAAAGGGTTTAACAAGAATCACAACGGGAGAAATAAAAACTAAAATCCAGAGCTATCGGAGGCACGTGCCATTGTTCCTAATTGTGTAGCCGTTTAGGGCACAGTAGGTTTATTGGCGAAGCCTTGAAAGCAGAAGCTGAATGCAATGTCAGAAAGAGGCCCGCTGCTCCTGGCTAATTAGCAGCCTCCGCCTAGGGGGAAAAGCGTTCCTGATGAAGGGAGAGTTATTATGAAGGTTTTGTGAGATCCCAGCTGGGGCCATCTTTAGTATTCTCCTAGAGAAACGCTTTATTATTTGGCTATAGCGTCTCAAATGAAACCCTCTTTTGGGAAGTTCATGAAAGGGAATGTAAAACGTTTTAAAGAGCGGTAAATAAAATGTGAGCCTGGAAGTTACGAACATTGTGTTTCAGATTGAAATTGTTGGATAAACCCATAAAATAACAAATGGGAGGATTCCCTACCAGCTATTTGAACTGAAGAAGCCACTCGGATGAGAAACATTTTCAAGAAATG